>NC_043994.1:15758912-16058912 GCF_902150065.1 Myripristis murdjan | reverse complement strand
TAATTTTTTTCTTTTCTCTTTACTTATGCAGAGTGTAAGCTGTCCCGGTCAGGCCCCCCTGCCACCATAGTCACCATCGATGAGGAGAGCCCCAACGGTATGTACAGTGCCAAGTGGTTTCCCACCATTTCTGTATTTCACTATGGTAAACATTTCTTTGCTCAAGTGGCATGGGCTACTCTGTTGGGATTGTTTCAGGCATGCAGTATTGCTTTGGCAATGCAATACTCATGGAAGCTGGGACTGTTCAGCATTGTTAGGTAATGGAGTGTGAATAGTTTCGCTGAGGGCATGGGATTGGGACATAGGTTGCTAGGAGATGTTGTGTCAGGCATTTTGGTGTTTTAAGTTAAAAAAAAGGGGAGAAAGAAGAAAAAGCGTGTTGCTAGTTGTTGGTGGAGTGAGTGAGTGACTGAGTGAGTACAGATGGTGTTTGGCATCAAGATGTGGCATGGGGCTCCGTTAATGAATAGTCTGCTCCCCGCGCAGGTTGTCTTTACTACCTTGTACCTGGGCTGCAGCAGCTCCAGAGGACTCACTGATGCATGAAACAGATGTGAAGTACTTGTGTGGGTCAGGTGTTTTGATACTGTTCTGCTCCTCCCTCTCTCCTCCTCCTTCAAACTCTCTTTGGCCTCTCCATCACTTGCACCCACCAATCTCTCCTCTCTCTGCCCTCTCCCACCCCACCCTCCCTCCTTTGAGGGTTCCTTCCTGTGATGTGAGATTTATGGGTTTGCCTTTTGCATTTTGTAGCTGCAGTGAGTCTGTGAGTGTATGCATATCTGTATGTGACAGGGAGCGCTGAATGCTGGTTTGGGAGGAGCTATCTGTACACTGAGGGAATGAGGAATGTATTTCCATAAATGGAGCAGGTGTGTGTTTGTCTCATGCAGCAATCCCTGCAGGTATTAGTACTGCAGGTTAACAGAGTTTAATGAGCAGTACTCACTGAAGATGGGATTCGGAGCTTGTTTATACAATCAGAGTACTATTTCACAGATGCTCTACTGTGCTGCTACAGTAGTGATATGCCGGCACACGTCTGTGTGTGTGTGTGTGTGTGTGTGTGTGTGTGTGTGAGGGAGAGAGAGAGAGAGAGAGAGAGAGAGAGAGAGAGAGAGAGAGAAACTGTGATACAGATTGTTACAGTGAGAGAGAGTCTCTGTGTTTGTGTGCATGTGCATAAACCCTTATATGTGTGTATTTGCCTCCCAGGAGTATGATTGGGTGATTCAGCGTCAGGTGAGGCCCCCATTCTTCAGTGCAATAGCTTCCAATGCAGGCTGTCATACTGTCTCTCCCACTTCTTCCTGTCTATGTGTGTGGCTGTGATTTGGGGCTTTGATCGATTGCCGGGGGAATGTGCGTGACGGAGGTAGCCAAGGTTTGCATCGGAAAGCGTCCCTTGCCCCACATGTGGTGATCCTTTAGTGTGTGAGGGATTTGTGCTAATCTTCCTCATAAAGCACTCATTTACCTGGGCTATGGGTCTCTTCTGGCTCCAGCATCTTTTTATTTATCTCTCTGTGATGGAACGGCCCAGGGCCCGTCCTCCCCCTAATGGAATGTAAAACAGGCAACCCGTCATTATTGACCAAAGCAATTATCCTTCTAAATGTGTTCCATCTCTTCCCTTCTGTCACACAGAAACCATACAAATGACACATAATAAGATTCCATCTTTTCCAGGCATTCGCTTTTGTATTCATTTACGTCAGTGAATGGAAAACCAAACAACATTATCACCTGTCTTTCTGGCTTCGTTTGGTCGGGTCAGAAAAATAATAACCTTTCTCTCCCTTTTCCCCTTGGCTTGTCACAAGGACAAATTTTACACCAGTCACAGGAATGAGCAGTATAGAGGTCCCAGTGGCAGAGGCGTGTAGTTAAAAAACATGGTAACATTTGAAGCTGTCAAGAAAGTGTTCTGTCAACAGTCGTTTATTCACTGATTGTCTGAGTTGGAATTATATTTGACACATTTAAGGCAGCAGACCTTGGCAAAGACATTTTGAAATAGCCTTTTTTTCTTGGTTCCTCTGTTTTTCATTACAGCTTGCTGTGTTTTAGTCTAGG
Source organism: Myripristis murdjan (assembly GCF_902150065.1). Taxonomy (NCBI): domain Eukaryota; kingdom Metazoa; phylum Chordata; class Actinopteri; order Holocentriformes; family Holocentridae; genus Myripristis; species Myripristis murdjan. The sequence continues at coordinate 16,056,833 of NC_043994.1, read as the reverse complement.
AGGGTTTCCCTTAAGAGAAACGGATGGTCATGGGGGGATACCAAGCCAGTTGTTTAAATGAAGCATAACATGTTTAATTTATCCAAGCTGCTGCTTCTGCAGGCCCACTGACAGGTGCCAGACACAACGCATAAACTCGCAACCACTTAAAGAGAAGATCTCTATTGGGAAGACAAAGCTTGTTTTCTATAGGCCCCTGTGCTTATTCAGCGTATAAGCCAAATCCAAAAGCAGTTAATCGGATTGAAGAGATTGCTATCTAGTTGAGGAGGGATAGGGGCTGCAGCGGTTGAGGGGAGAGGAAACAGAGACAGGGTGTATTTTCTCATTGATTGAATGCTTCCTACAACAGCAGTGGGAAATCGGTGTGTCCATAAATGAGGATGCTGTCTCCTAGCTTTTATCTTGTCTCTACGAATTCATGATTTGTATCAACTGTTGCCTGAAGCGTGTGAGGATCCTCTCTCCCTCATGCATATTGAGCTACAGCTCATAGGAAATCATAAATGAGTGTTGCTGAAGGGCTTTATTAAAAATAAGTCAATTTAACATTCTTTGATGTGCTGTATATGCCAAGGTGGATTCACTTTAGAGACTGATAGATTATTGTATCCACTAGGAGGCCTGACATCCACTTGATTGAGAATTAAAGTAATATAACGTCATAGGTTGATAATACAAGCAATGTATGGGGTGGGCGATATAGATTTCCCACAGAATGACACTGTATAGTAGGCTGGAGTAATAGTTGTAAAAATACATTACTAATTTCTTACTATTTCTTATTTCACCATCTTAATTCTAGTTGACCTAAATTTAGTGTTTTTACTCCATTTTACCCTGCTCACCTTGCTTGCCCTCCCTTCAGCCCAAAAATCACGACCTGTACCCTGAAATTTTTTCACCCGCAATTTCATTTTCACAACAGCCAGGTGAGCTGCATTTGCTATGAATGACAGATCAAAACAGTCAAAAGGAACATGGCATTGTATGACACTTCCTTTGTCCAATAATCAGTCGTAGTGAAGCATTTAAGGTGCCATAAAGGTAACAAATTTGCCAAATTCTACTCGGGGGGTGATGTGAAACTAATGGTGATAATGGGAAACCCTGAATGGGTTTAATTAGTATATTTGGGTGGCTGTTAATATAACAGGGCAGTGTGGAGAACACTGAACTAATTCTGTGTCAGAGGCTGAAGCTGCTGTGTTTGTTGTTGTGGTGAGAGAACACTGGAGGCTGTTCAGCAGGGTATGCAGAACCATCAGCATGTCATCATGCTGCTATATCATTGATATGATGATATGACACTTGTTGTGTACAAATTTATACTGGTATTATCATGAATGATATGATATGGCACAGCCCTAGTACCAGCCTCTTAAATGTGTACTTAACCTTCAGCAACTCCCCTTGGGCATAAATGCTAACCCTAACCCTAATTCACCTATGGTAGAAGAATGGAGTATAGGCTAGTTCACTTGAGTGCACCATTTCTTTTACACAGAGAGTCTTAGAGCTTTCAACTACTGACTATATCCCACTAATGATATTTCAACAAGGTCACAGGCTTACTGTGCACTGCTGTATATGGTAGCTCAGGAGACAGATAACCTGCTGAGGAAAACATTATGTATTAATACCAGTGTTAAAAGGACAATACCAGTGTCTTGGGCTTGGAAAATAGATTCTCCCTTAGATGATGTGTCAAGGTAGTAGGACACCTGGGGGTTGAATTGAGCCTTATGAAATTTATACAATTGTGCTTTCATGAGATATTTACACATAATATATTTTTTATGAACAGTCATTAGCGAAGTGAATATAATGGCCAACAAGGTAGAGATAAATAATAAAACACCTACAACTGTCTGATAAGTTCAGAAATTAAATATCCTTTACTGTAATGCAGCCTTTAAAACCAGGAAAAGACAGCATTTACGCCATATTATGAAACTGTGAGAGCCAGAATCCATGAAAAAAAATAAAATAAAATAAAATAGTTTTATATCACAGTTTTGACATAATATCAATATATCACCCAGCATAACCATTTAAGCTGTTTGAGGCAATTTTGCAGATCCATGCGAAGCCTCTTAGGATACTGAAATGGCATAAAAATGGCTAACATTTACTTCAGTTGTGGAAAAAACATGCCTGAAGTATTTCCTGCTATCAAGGCAAAAATTACATAATGTCAAAAAGCTGTATTGTTGCCTCAAATGCATTACCTTTCAGTATAGCTTTGCAGCATAAGCATTCCATCTGCTAAAATAATACTAAAAAAAATGTAATAATAAAGAACAAACTGTTGAATAAGATGTTGATGACAGTAGAGACTTCAGTTGAGAGCAGCATTTCTATTAGGCACTGCAATGTAAGGCACTTCTTACCTCTCCAACACTTTGCATTGGTTTTATGGCCTCTCACTGTAAGAAGTACCCTGGAAAATCATTCATCTGATGAAAAGGAGACACTTGTGAGGAAACCTTGCTTGCCTTGCCTCTGCCTCTCAGACCACAACTCAGTCAGTGTTCATTAGACAAACAAAGAAGTGACAACTGAGTCTGTGTGAGGATGAGGAGAGAGAGACAGTCGCAACTTCTATTTCAGTGATTTGCTCTGGTCTAAAGTAAGCTCCTTGCCTTCACCCTCTCATCAGTATCTAGTGTCAGTATCTAGTGCCTAGCGCCTGTGATGTCTTGCCTCTCTTTATAGACCCAAGACAACTAGCCAAAGAGCAAGTCTGACACGGCACTAGACGAACTGACATTGCCAAAATGATGGCAAACAGCGAGAAAATAGTGTGCAGATGCTAAATGCCATTCAGTCTGTGGAAAGGTCTCGCGTCTCTTCCAGGATGACAAGCTTTCTCAGAGAGCGGTGAAGGCTTTCTTCCAGAGGAAAATACCAGGTCCTGTCAGAGACTGGTGTGCCTCCAGGACTTGAAAGCCTCAGGGGCAGCTCTAGAAAGTATTAAATGTGTTAGCAGGTTTAAACAATTAATGAGATGAGCTGGGCTACGTGACTGTTTTTCTCAGCCGCTATGGACTCATTAGCTTCTCTCCCTAAAGTTAATTCAATCCCTCACACTATTTTTCTCTCCCTAGTTTGTCATTCCTTCTGCCACACTCTTGTTGCTTTCCCTCACCTGAATTTTGTTTTTCACTGTATCTCAGTGTGATTCTTTCTTTCTGTTTTTCTCTCATTTTCTCTGGCGAAATTTTGTAGATTTTATAGCCATCCAAACTCAGACACAGAAATCAGATTCAGCTTCATAAGACACACATCCAGGCAGAAAGAGTTTATATTTCATAAGTGATGACTGGAACACAGTCTCCTCCTCCAAAGTTGCCAGCTAAAATTCTTAACCTTAGCCAGCCACAATGTGATGCTGGGGCTGGGTGATTTGGACAAATCAAATATCACAACGTTTGACGGAATACATTGTTATCAATATTGCGACACTATTATAGGGATAACTATGGGTGCTTCACAAACTATTTATATAATAAGAATAACCATTAGTAATGTGGATATGATGAAAAAATTGCATCCCTTTAATGCAACAGTTGTTCAAAATCATGATATAAGAATATCCAGAAACCCAGACAATATCTTGTCTTATATCGTAATACTGATGTAATATGTAATGCAATCAATTTCCCCCGATAGTTGCAAAGCTTATAATCTGTTTTAGACTTCTGAACATCATATCAATTTGACAAATCAAGCTAATACTGTCTGTTATACAGTATTATAAGGTGAATATGGCCTAGTTAGCTGTTGGCTTGGTTGGAGCTAAATGTGTGAAAAAAGCAAATTTTACATTGCTTTATGGGGAAAAAAATCAGCGTTGAATCCCTCACTATAGCTGTTGTTCATGTAAACATGTGTATTATTATTATTATTATCACCACCTCTAATTATCCAATTATGACGATGCCTCACTCTGATCTGCCAGGCTGCAGTGTCCTGCTTATAAACAGTTCTAGCTGTCTGCAAGGTACCAAACTGATGTATGGAGCGTCTGTGCAAACCAGTTCCAGAGTACACCGAGAATAAGGCTCCGTCATTGGCTGAGCGCATGAACAGGCCACACAGTCACATGGTGTGCAACCTCGGGTGCCAAACTTAATATTATGGACTTTATTATTATAGAGTTTATTTTTGCTGCCTTTGTGACGCATGTTGTAATGTTGATTTTGAAGTGTTCTATAAATAAAGATTGTTATTATTATTATTATTATTATTATTATTATTAATAATAATAATAATAGTAGTAGTAGTGGTAGTAGTAGTAGTAGTAGTAGTAGTAGTATTTATTATTATAGGTCAGTGATTATTAGTGATTAATGTGTTATAAGTGAATAAGTTAAATATTGAAAAAAAAATTATGATGTGACTAATTAAATTCACACTTAATGTGATCAATACAAAATTACTAGCATTTTAATTTCAATGAGTCAATTAATAATTACATATGATTATTTTTCCTTTAAGATATGCACATATTGCTGAATTTACAATTTGTAAAATAAATAAATAAATACTTGCTCTGTCTGCATGGGCCAAACGGTGTGCTCTGTGAAATTGCATTGGCGTGAGGACCCTTTAGACTCAACTGACAAAAATTGCATTGAGTCTACATGGTTCTCAACATCAGCTTGAGACACTCAATAATAATGTGTTTATTCCACATTTTTGGTTGGTTAACCCACTCCATTCATGTTTTTTTTTTTTTTTTTTCATGTTTTTTGCTAGACAGTCTGCTGCTATAATGACGTGCTCGCTCTGCTTCTTTGGAATTGGTTTCCAATTTGAGCATGTATGGGTGAATTACCCCCATATCACCATTTAAACGTTTGAATAGAGACTGGGACTATTTGCATATTCAAAAATGAATGCATACTAAGTGAGGATAAAGGTGTCGAGTTAGAAACTAAGTGATTTTTAAGGCATGGATGGGTTTTTCTCATGGAAAAAAAATCTTCTTAAGATGCAGTTTTGTTAACCAGAGATGAGTATTTAAGGGTTTAATCAGTGCCAGGAATGGGTCTTACTTAAATCACAATTTTACAAAGTACATTTGAAGTTTTAGATGCCTTTGTTTGATTAAAAGACATGCAGCCACTGTGCTTATGCACAATAATGGCATGTCGAATCCACACTGTAGTAACAGGAGTGCTCACTGCCCAGCTGGTGGCCTGGCGTCCCTCACGCTCTGCTGTCAGTAGGTTGTAGCACGTTGTTCATACTAGTGAGCCAGTGCAATGTCAGGGAGCGTGATCCTGATCTGGCTGGCCGGACAGAGGCCCACCTGACTGTTTGCCATCACAGTTCTCCCCAATCCAACCCACATTACAGTGGTATACCCATTACGCAGTGAACCTGCTAATGGTCATTTTGTGTGTGTGTGTGTGTGTGTGTTTTTTTTTTAAATTGCAACATTTACATTTGAATCAAATTAATTGCATTATACGATGGTTTAAGAGTACATTCATTTATCAATAGTCAGAAGTAAGTGTGTTTAACGCAAATGGAGTTGTTTGTCTGTAAGATGTTTTTTCCAGTCATCCAAGAGGCTTCATCAGTTCTAATGAATGAGGAGAGTCCCAGACATTTCAACTTTTGAGGTTTATTCACACTTTGATGTCACATGAGGGTTGTTAAGGTGGCCTGGCGGTCATCTTAAGCCGTCTTCACACACAAACTCTCCACAATGAGCGGATGATCAGGTGCGGACTTAAGTCAGAGGAGATTGTCTGCATTCACAGCTACAAGAAATACTCTGTATGTTTTTGGCAAGGGGTGGTGCCTGGGATTTTGGTGACACTACACTTTATAGAGTAAAGTAATGGAATATTTTTTTGTAATATCTGTTTTTAGTGTTGCACGTTTTTATGGTCCCTGCACACAGCTGGCAGTTCATAGAGACCAGTGTTTATTATCCACGTTGGAGAACTTCTTGTTTTGGTGAAAATCAGCTTGCAGCTTTACCAAAATATGCCAGGGTTGACCATGCATGAGGCAGGACAGACACCGTCTCGCTTGCCACCGTGCCTCCCTCCTGCCCTGTTCACACACCGGCTCAGCTCAACATTTTGCGCTCTCAGGTCTAGGGAGCTGGGAGGGTCATGTGTGGTACAACTGATATGACATTTGTGTTTGCACATACAGCTCCATCAGCTAACATTGATATAACTTGCGGTGTAGTGCATGTGTGAAAGGGTCATCAGAGTCACCTGAATAGAGGTGTTAATGGGTGTGAAACTGCCTGGGAAGAGATGTCGGGAGGGCATAGTAAGTTGCTGATCTCACCATCTATCAGCAACTTGGGGTTTGGCTCAGTGGCAAAGTGTCTTCAAGACAAACAACAAGTCCAGCTGCCATTGATTTATTACGTGTTAATGTAGTATGACCTGGCTGACTGAGACTCCTCACAGTCATAGTCATTACAGGCTTCACAGTGGTTGGCTAAAGGAGTGCTGGTTCACGGTTGGCTGTGTTGGAGGGGGCGACTTCCCTCTAGTTGGCAACTTGGGAAGTCACTGGTGCACGGTTAGATTTCTCTTGAAGCTGAATCTCAATCAAAAAAACTGAATTTGGCAACAACAAATTTAAAATTATAGCACATGTTAAATCCAATCATAATCATATTGTCTTTCAAGCCTTTCCAGCCGTTCTCAAATTACGTCCAACAAATTCAAAATTTGAATTAATTTATTCAGCCAATCCAGTATTTTAAATTAACCAGCTCAACATGAGCATGCCAAATCCAAATTTCTGCAATTCAAGTACAATCTCTTCTAGCACGAATATATTTGCATACTTAAACACATACTTAAAATTGCTTAGCTTGTTTAGTTATTTATCTGTTCAAAGTGATTAAAAGTTGGCATATTTACTGTAGGATTTGGTTAATGATATTTTCTAATGTTGCACTCAACATGCTATAAAAAATATGGCTGTTGTTGTGACAAAAAATAGGCCCAAAATATGCATTATGTTTTCATTTGAAACAATGTGGTGGTGGGCATTGTGTATTAAATTGTCCCACCTTCCATTTTATTGAATTTCTTTCCTGTAGGTTTACAAATGTACCAAATGTCAAAATCCCACTTCTAACTGCACTAAAATTTCAATGGCCAAAAAGCATAAGGAAACAATGACAATTTGACTGACACAAATTTTGTGTAATTAAATGTCTGTGCAGTGCTGAAGCAGTACTAATGGATAAATGCACTGTAGAGGCATGATGGGGTGTTTAAACTATCATTATTAATTATAAGTGATTTTGAAAAGCACAGCACACAGGGCTGGAATATAGCATTCAGTAATACAAATCATTTTACTGTGATATAATATTAAGCAAAAGTCTAACATGAATGTAAAACCACTAAAGTTTGAATTTATTTAAATTATGTTTCATACTGCAGTGACAAAGGCAGGTCTGATTTGGCTGATCAAAATTTTGGAAATTACTGTTCTGTCTTATAATTCTAGCATGCAGCCGAATAATCACATCTGGCCAGCTCTGGAGGCCAGGCTGGAGTTACCCCAGTGGTCAGTTTGATTTTATGGAGCTGTGATTCTGTTATTCAAACAACTAAAGTTGTTTGTGTGTGTGTGTGTGTGTGTGTGTGTGTGTGTGTGTGTGTGTGTGTGTGTGTGTGTGTGTGTGTGTGCGTGTGTGTACATGTGTGCGTGCCTGCGTGCGTTTCTGCGTGCGAGTGTGCACATGTGTGCATGTGGAGCGTGTTTGTGTTACAACCAGTGTCTGCTTGTTTGTGCATGTGTGAAACTGTGTGTGGAGAGTGAGAGAGAGCGAGAGAGAGAGAGAGAGAGAGAGAGATGAGAGTGAGAGAGAGAGAGAGAGAGTACAAGTGTGAAGATGTCGCATGAGTTTGTGAATTCTACTGTTGTATAATTTTCTGCAGATGCCTGATTATGGTGTGAATGTTACTCTCTTTCTCTTTTTCTCTCTCAGACACACACATACTCACACACTCCCCCACACACTCACACACACAGACACACCCACACTGGTGTTCATTCACTGCTATGATCACGGCGAGTTGTAATGATTGCTAGGGTAGCAATATATAATTAGACAGTGGCTGAAAGGGCAGGATTACTATACAGCACCTGTTCATGTGGATTAGAGAGCAAAGGGGGAGGGGAAGATATCCAGTGAGGCTTATATTGCTTGTGTTTCCTCTGTTATATACCTTATCTCTCAGCCTCATACAGAGCACATGAACTATGTCAATACAAGATCGATATTTTGTGAAGTCTGCATGAAATAATGATTAATTGTGTTTATTTGACATGATTGATGGTAAACCCTCTCTTGTTTCCACAAGATGAAGTCCTGTGATTATCAAATCTGAAGTGGCATATCCCAGCCTATATCACTGCATCTGCCTGGCGCTAATTAGAGTACTAGCCATGTTAATGCCGTTGTTTTCCATAGAAGCGTGGAACGTATTTTACTGTTTGATGTGCAAATAAAGACACCAATTATAGCACGGTGAGGCGATAAGTGGTCAGCATAATTAGATCTGTTTTTGTAGTACTTTTAATCACTTTGCCTTTGTATTTACCCTCATTAGGCTATAGAAATAGGTCTTTCATGTGTTGCACTGCACTATATCATAATTTGCATGAGCGTATTTGTCTTTCTATGGGGTTTCCAATATCCATGTAAAATGCTCAGTCTCTGCAATGCAAATCACCTCTGAGTCAAATTGCTAAATCTAACATAATGTGTTTACTTTATGCTCAATCAGAGAAAATCACAAAATATTAAGTTAACATTCAGCACTAAACTCATCCAAACAATTTTGGTTTCCCTCAGCACAGTCATTTTCTTTTTTCTTTTTTTTCTTTTTTTTTTGCTTTTGTTTTTGTTTTGTTTTGAAGGTGATGAAAAATGCCTTTTTATGAGTGCTAGTCCTGGCGTGAGCACAAAACCCACACTGCATTATTCAATTGGTTTTCTCCTGAATATGGTGGGATTGTCAACTTAGATTAATGTTGTCATTGTACAATATGTTTTTTTTATTCACATCTCTCAGGGAATCCTGGGTGTACTTTCACTGCAGCAGCTACCCATATTTACGTGGAAAGACTGTAGAGCAGAATTATTGTTGCCTGTATACAACACTGTAGTGTGACCCAATACAATATAGATATCACTGCAAAATTTCAAATGTAACTTGTCTGGCTGAATATTGCCAGGGAATACACAATACAGTCTGTCTCATATTATGCAAAACAGGTTAGAAAAGCTTTCCGATTCAGTGATGAGGGAGTGAAAATCCACCTTAAAGCAGAATTGACATTCTAAAAGATATTTAAACATGAACAAATCTATCATAAAGCAAAAGAGGCAACTTGCTCTCTCTCAGTGGCAGCAGCAGGAGACAGATCCTGGAGCTGCTCCATTGGCAGCGAGCAGGAGGCCAACTTTGTGGACACCATAATGGCACCCCGGGTTATATTAATGATGCTGGCATTTTCTGACTCATAATCGTTACTGCTCCAATGAAATTAAGGCTAATCAAAACATCTTTGAGTGTGTGGAGTCAAACTGCAAGTAATTGTTAACAGAGAACTCCCAGGTTTTCTATTTTGATGACCTGAAAGTCTCCTTTGTCTGTCTTCATGTGCATAGTTCAGCAATTCCATCATTAGATTAAAAGGTTAAGGTTTTTTAACCTTTATGAAATCCACTCCACTATCTTATTTTCCATTCAAAAGGTATAAACATATTTAACATGAATATGATAGTCATACAAATAATTGTAATATATTAACATCACAATGCTGACAAAAAATAAATAAATACATAAATAAATAAATTAAAAAAAAAAAAAAAAAAACCTCAGACACTGCCTATATTGTTGAATTTGTTTGTGTGCTTGTTAGCCGGTGATTTGCATTTCCACTCCTAATGGGATACAGAGCATTCATCAATTAATTTCCAGCAGATTGTAATGAGATCCTGGATTGGCTTAATCCCCGCATTAGGCTGAGCAGGCATTAAAAAGATTGGTCACTCATATTTCATAATTAGAACTCATTTCCAAATAGATTACACAAAATTGCATGCAGGATATACAGTAGGAACAGTAGGGAAGCTGCTATGCAAGTTGGGACCTGATTGGTTGTGAATATTTTATGAGAAACACATTCTCTGCTCAGTCTGTGTGGGCATAGATTTGTGTGTTGGATGAATGGGAGACCGTTGAGTCATGTTTGTCTCTTTTCAAAATCTATGCTACCTACTGTTTGCCTCCTTCAGCAGGTAATTAAAGTGAATGGCTAGTTGCCAAAGTTTGGTGAACTCCACCTTTATATTTGATGGAGAGTGTCCCCAGGAGCGCACTGACTGCTGAGACAAGCTTTTGTAGCTTTTCGTAGCTTCATCCCAGGAAGCCAGGCTGGCAGAATTCTTGAGAAGAAGCGTGGCACAGAGATAAGAAATAACTTATTGGCCCTTGGTTTCAGATTGTTGTAATAAGCACAAAATGGAGTGACAAGATATGCTGCTGGGACATTGTTAAGGAGCTCATTGCTATCCACGACTCAGCTATATGCTGAGGCTGAGCCAGACTGGCACCAGCAGCCTTGATCTCCCTAGCCATTGCTTAGGTCTGGAAAATAATCACACAATCCCTCTAGTTACTCCTCAGTGAGACAGAAAGAGATGAAATGGCTGTGAAACACAAACCGAGAGAGGGGGAAGTAGCCAGGCCTTGTGTTTTTTAGGTGGGCATTCTGCAGCGGTATTTTTAATGGGCTTGCATTGTGAAGAGCCTTGAGTCTGGCTGGCTGACCGAGAGCGTGATGGGGGCTTTAAGCTAATCAGAATGCTTTCACTCACATACCAGATTTAGCACCAGGGGCCAACAGTGCACAACTGAGAAGCAAGTGCTTAGTATTCGGCAAACCCAGTATTGTGTCCAGAGGCAAACCATTTTCTTGTCTTTTAAGAGCTTTTTGCATAGTATGCTATATGGTGTACCACACAGAGCCATTTTCTCGGCATGGCAGAGCTCAGTGTGGTTCCATCTTTGCAGTACAGTGTTAATTTTGTCAGTGAAGATAATGACGAAAAATGTTCAACAACACCTTTTTTTCCCCATGACTAAGACAAGATGAAATGAGCTAAAAACAAATCATAGATAATAACAGCTATGATGACATGTGTGTTTGGTTTTCGTAGATGAGACAAGACAGGACGAAAATGTTATAAGTAGATTGTCAGACATTAGAAGATATAACCTTGCAGTGTGCTGCCTTGTCATTGGTTGAATTGGTTGACCCTGATCCCCAGCCACAGCCACACAGGTACACAGATTTCACTATGATTCAAGCAACACTCAAATCAAGCACATTGGCTTGGTTGGAAGAAAACATAGATTTATGGACACACTTTACTGATACCACTGCAGAAAAATAAAACACCAGGCACAGTAGTAACAGATGCCCTGTGACTTCTACTTGAATACTGGAATACTGAGTGACTACGTTTACATGGACACCATATTCCAGTTCGGGTCAATATTCTGGTTAAGGTAATTTTCCGAATAAGGTGTTTATATGCGCTGCAGCAACTGGAATATTGCGTTTACATGTTACTTGGCATATTCCCGTGTTTCGGCGTATTCTACGCTCTTATGTAATGCAACACTCAACCTGCAGGGGCAGTAGTACGCGTATAGGCGTCTGTTCTGCCAGAAATACAGAAGAAGAAGAAGAAGAAGAAGAAGATGTTGCTATTTCTGTGTTTTCTCCCATCGATATACTCCATTATATTTAATTCTTTCATAAGCTGAAGGCAGACTGCATTCTCCTCCTCTCTCCAAAAATGCTGGCTCTTGCTGCTTTTTGCCATGCTGCATGTCGTTCTCCCCGCTTGCAGAAACCATAGCAACAAAGACGCCCCAGGATTCATTGTGAATCGAGCATGCGCAGACGTAACTGAATATTCCAGTACGGGGCATTTTCCAATTAAGGTGTTTACATGGCACAATATTCTGGTTAGAACACGCATATTCCAGGGGTCTTATTTGGAATATTCTCCAACCGGAATATGACCTTAATCGGGTTCGGTGTGTTTACATGACTCGTGCGCAACCGGAATATTGCGGATATTCCGAATAATACAGGAATATGGTGTGCATTTAAACATGCTCAGTGATCCTTAATCAAACCTTAATTTCAGCATCATGCAGTGGTGCTTAAATCATTTCCCATTTACTCCCAGCAAACTTAACTGCAACTATTCACAATGCAACAAGGATTTTTGGATGTTTTTTGGTGTTTTTTGTGTTTTTGGGTCAATATTTAGATCTATTACTACACCTGGTGTTTCAGTTTCATAACATCTTGCACCTAATGCACTCATGAGATCATGCTGGCAATGACAGTGATGAGGCCAGGGTTGTGGGTGACTGTTGGAAGTGATGCTATAAATCTTTGCATATGAATAAGTAGCCCTATTGCATTACATAGAGTCCTGCAGTGAGTCAGGGATCTGCAAAAAAGATCAATAAAACTGTGGGTTTAAATCTAACACTATATTAGTTATTCATAGCCAACATTAGGCAAACCCCGCACAATTACCTCAATCATTTTGTCTGCAAAATGAGCATGGCATAGAATGGCCTGTATCCAATTATTTATCAATGTAGCTAATTATCACAATGACTTAATAAAAGGATAGTCTGCAGTCTTAATTGAATCTCACTCAGTTTACTCAGTTTGGTTAAGCAGCTTGGCTCACCCAACCGAATCTGTTGTGATGGTTCTGTCTTAGAATTGATGTGAGAATTGCGTGGTGGTTGCAGGACGAAAATAAGAGACTGTGCTGAACTGTACACCGATAGGCCAACATGTGCAATGGAAAATGTTTTTGACCGACCAATGGGAAGCTATTATATCTACCTATACTTACCGTTTAATATGCAGCCATTTGCTAAACTGATAATCAAATGGAATTATTTGCTACATTATGCCAAAAAAATATAGAATACCTGAAATTCAGTGAAAGTCAGTTTTTGTAAAATATAGTTTATTACAGTATGTTTTCATCAGGTAGGTGAAGCTGTTAATTCAGCCTCAGTGTGCAGTCAGCCTGAACAAAATAATTAAAAGGCACACAGTACATAAAGGCAATGCTCAAGCATAAATTAATGAAAAGGAAAATATTGTAAAGCTGAACTAAGCGATTTATGGCCACAAGAGGGTGCTGAGAGCTCTAATTTTGTTTGTAAACAAACAGACTGTACTGCCTCTGGGTTCACAGCAGATTGCTTGTTCAAAACTGAAAGTTAAGGCAGAAAAAAAAATACATTTTTGGGAATGGAAATGAGGGATGCATTTCACTGTCACAAGGCTCTTGTTGGAATCCTTGGATTATTTTGTCTCTGTCCTCTGATTGAAAAAATGTGGTGAAGCTGCAGTCTTTCAGCTACAAGGTAGGCTGCTTTGAATGAACTTTTTCACTCGTCGCAGTGCTGATTACAGTGCCAGAGGCACTTTGGATACGTTTATCTGCCGATTGTGCAGTTCCAGAGGTGCTTTGATTGAAGTTGAAGTGGCAAAGGGCTGAAGATGAGGGCAGAGGAAGAGCTTATTCAGGCTGATACAGAAACATAGAAAGCTAAAACAAGGAAATAATAACAGGGTGGCTGTAAATGGTATGGTGGAAAGAAAACCCACCGTTATGACTCTCATATTGCAGGAGCTCACTTTACTGTTTAAATAATAATAATAATAATAATAATAATAAATAAAATAATAATATCAGAGCTTGATTTAGCTTTAAGCTGCATAAGTCATAAAAATTCATCCTTGATGGCACATACAATGTAACAGATGAGGGAAATTTCTAAACTTAGATTCCTGTGTCTGGGAAAGCGGGCACTTAAAAGTACATATTAGCACATAAATCCAATGAAAACATCTTCATCTGTGCCTGCACAAGTAATATTGTGTAAATAGACAATAGTTAATGTCTGCCAAGAGGTCTGTACCATCTTCTTCATGGGTATTTGGATGTATGAAAAAGATAACACAACCAATATGAAAGGGTTGGATATATACTGTACAGTACTCCAACTTGAGTGTGACTTACCATCATACTGTAGTGGAGGATCAGTGATTGGGCGTGAGGTCGCATGAGGCCAGACTCAACAGTAACAGATGAGGAGCCAACAAATTAGGGCTTGTATCTTGAAGCACAATTCACTGCAATCGATATGCCACTGTATAACAATATCACATATCTATCATTAATAATATCGAACATCTCTATGCTTTTGAAGTAGCTGAACAGCAACCTTTTAAGCCTCTCAGTGAGCTATCAGGGGCATATGATGATGCAATTTGATACAGAGGGTGGGAGGTGAAATTTGGATGTCTATATTATATAAAACAAAATCTGCAAGTACAGCTCTGTGGCTCTCTTCAACAGACGTTCCTAGAGATAATTTATTTACAGTGCCAAAAACAGCAGACAGAGAACAGAGACCATGAAACTATTCAATCATCTCATGAAGCATTATCCGAGTGTTGTGAAGCCAAATGAATGCACTGTGGGTCCAAAAGTAAAATATTCCCCTCATTAAAGTGGTAAATACAAATGTGAATCCAAAATTTTCACTTGTTCTTGCATTTTGTTCTCTAAAGTTATTATCGAAGGCACACCATGCCAAATGTGCCTTAGTTGTTTTGGAAAGCAAAAGTAACTGTACGCAGCAGTTTCTGTCTTGAGTAACAAAACAAACTTGACAGCACCAAGCTGTGTATAGTCTTTTACCTCTGACAGTTTATAAAAAATTAATAGGGGAATCAATAAAGAATTGGATCTTTAAGAAGAACCAACAGTATTTGGAATCAGTAAAATCCTAACGAGACTAATCCCTGCTACAGATCAAGACACCAATCACAGTATTACACATTTATGTGAGCAATACAGGATATTATGCCTCAGTTCCTGGATCAATTTGTTGTCTTGAAGCAGCATTTTGACATAGAACCAAAATTAAGCATTCCTCTGAGAGAAATGCATTTTCATCCCAACTATTTGTGTGTGAAATGATTAATTACATATTATGTAACATTTGTATAAAAATTGATTATTTCATCACTGTATGATGTCTGTTATCATATAAAAAATAAAATACAATCTGCAGAGAATCTGCAGAGAATCTGCAGAGGAGTGGACAAATGGGGATTACAGTATGGAACCTGATTTCCCATTATCTTCTCTTCTGTTAGAGGACTCAAATGAATTTTTGAATATTGAATAAAACCTGACAGCCGTAATGAATATATCAGCACTGAGATCTGGAGACACAATTCTCTGTGGGCTTTTTTTTTTTTTTGGCTAGGCTGGCAGGTATCCACTGCTGGCACCTGGCCCAAAAGATTTCTTTTCCAACCTTGTCATCAGTTTAAGCAAATGTTAGTAATTTTAAAACCAGCGAGGGTCCATGATTACTGTAGGTGTGATGGCTCATCATGCAGAGACATGAAGTAAAAAGAGCATGCAGGTGGAGGTTTCTGGTGTTGGTCTGCCCAGATTTAAGACTATAAGTGAGTATGCAATGTTTATTTTAATACAGTGCACGTAGGCAACTATTTAGTTGGGTTTGACAGTGGTAGCCCATCTCATCCATTAGTGCTGATGTTGTGAACCATTTCAAATGAATTGTAGATATACATTAAGCTGTATACAAATAACACCTTAAATCAGTAGTGCTGTGCTTTTCTGTTCTGGTTCAGTTTGGAGGGAGGCAGCTGCCATAGCCTGAATCTCATTACTTACATGAGCTTGTCAGCAAGTGTCCACTTGAAGGTCTCTCCCTGTAGGGAGAAAGAGATATAAATTAATTCACAATTCCTAACAAGTAATTAATTATATTATTGATCAAATCTATCTAATTGTGTTTGTTGGGTTAAAGTTCTATATATTCATTCAGCTTATGCAATAACATCCCATACAGCAACAACTATAGAACATTTAGCAGTCTTGGTGCAAGACCAGACATGTATCTCAAGATGAGGAAGGTTCTTGGCACACTGCAAATGATTCAAGCTACATAGTCAGAATAGCAAGTGTGTGAGCAATTGTTGTGTTTTATTCACAGCAATTGTCAAAAACGGTGGAATTTTTGCTACACAAAGTCTGCAAGCATAAAAGGAAAGCCATAAATGAGGTAGTGCAGTGCACACAGGCATACTGGCCCTGTTGATCATTCAGGTCCAGTCATAACCCATGGCAGACTGTACTGTATTGAAAGTCTGTTGTCTTGCTTTTGCTGTATTTTACCTTGTGTATGTTAAGTTATGTGACATGGTAACAAACTAAAAAGGGATTCATTTGTAGCAGTGGCAAGTGGGTAGCCAATACAGTGGTTACCCAAATGTCTTGCTTTTACAGTAAACTAGTAAAGAACAAGCAAAAAAAATATGCACAAGACAAGCAAGTGCACATCCATGGGCTTTCCCCATGGATGATCCATGTACCCATTGGGCCAATCAGCACTAAGATGCATTAAGTGGTCCTGTCCTCTTGTCCTGTGGTCTTGTCCTCAATACATCTCAGGCATATTTAATCCCTACAAAGCTCTCCAAAACCTTTCATCACACAATATTAACTCCCTGTTATTTCATGTACTGTATTCAGCTGAAATCAGCTGGGACAAATAGCCCTGTCTCTGGAACCAGCCTCTTGACCCTATCAGTGAATCAGGCACTTTGACAGACTTAAAGTCTAGACTCAAAGCCCAGTAATTTAGCGTTACCTTCACCTTACCTCAGCTTACCTAACAATCCACCGTTGCGCTCAAGTCCAATTCCTTCCGTCCTTTCCCTGCCGGGTCCCCTTTGTTATGTTTGCCACTTCATCTATTTCTAGCTCTTTCTCATATCCATGTTACAAGTGTAACAGACAGACACACAAACATGCAAACAGTGTAAACACAAACGTACAGCTGCAAAGGCATGAACATGAGTGAACACAAGTGAACACAATCTCAGTGACTGTTGTGTTTTTGTACTTTTGTCTTTTGAATTGTATTTGTGTCCTTTGTTGCACTGAAAGGCGCTTTATGCTGGGCCTGTTTTATTAAATGTATTTAGACTTAAACATATTTTGATTTGAAGATGCACCAGTCGCCCGGTCAAAGTAATAATGTCAGAGATATTACATTCAAGTTCAAGTTTATTAGGCCAATTCATATAACTTGTAATGATATTTTGTTTCATGTTCTAAATTTCATGCTGGCACAGATCAAGCACAGTGACCTTGTACTTGGTGGTGTGGTGATTTAATTGAGTCAGTAAATCAGATGTGGTCAACTCCAAACACTTTAGGGCTCCTCACTTGAACCGGAGCAAACATGAAACTTCACTATATAGAAGGGATGCCCACACTCCCACATAAATCACATGCTTTTGATGACTGCTGCTGTGCATTTTAAAAGTAATGAAAAGTCATCAAAACCATGTAATTTGTGAGTGCGGACATTCTTTAGTTAGAAGTTAATTTGGTGCAAGCATTTTTTTTTTTCTCACTTGCACCCATTTCGTCCTTTTGTGACTTGTCATGACATTGCTTGTGCCAGAATGGACAGCAAAGCATAGAGGAATGCGCTGCTGTGCATTTTAAAAGTAATGAAAAGTCATCAAAACCATTCATCAAAACCATATTTGCATGCAATTTAATTTGGTGTAAGCATTTTTTTTCTCACCTGTACCCCTTTGTGACATTTTGTGACTTGCCATGACATTGCTTGTGCCAAAACGGGCAGCAAAGCACACCGGAGAGGGGTGTCAGTACAAACTTTTTTTGGTTATAGCTGGTGAAGACACATGCACAAATGGCTCTCGAAAATTGCCTCAATCCCAGTGACTAACTGAATGTAACATTTTCAGTCACTTAAAGGTTAATTTTGGTTATTTTTAACTTGGTCCTCATTTTTTCAGTCATTAAATTTTGACATTTCAGTTATGGCAGTCCATTTGATACTTTTTAAGCATGGCTTGTACACTTCCTTCTTTATTTTGCTGGCTGCTGGTCCTCTGTCATGTTCACATCATGTAGGAAGAAGCAGAAAATGGGATTTTGTTGCTTTTGTTGTTTCAGGATATGGCTAATTGGACATTGGATTTAGGAAGGTCCATTGCAGTCTGAATGTTAGTGTATTGCACGGACTAACTTTCAGTGAAGCAAATTATGTGCAACCAGCAAACTAGTGGAAACACATATAATGCTACAAATTTGTATCTGGGAATGTAGTTATTCTTGTGGGTTATTAATGAATGTATAACAGTGACAGCAGGTTCCAGTGGAAACTAATGTCTAACTGGAAAAGATGCTGCAATATGCATTGCCACTTTGCCTAAATATTTTGAGGGAAACCCTGAGGAATGAGCAGAGCTGATTTGATTCCACATGATTGACACCATCTCTTACCACACTTAGTAATAATTTATTTCCAACCTAATTCAACCCCTTTTTACAACTTATTTTGGCTTTTTATTATAGTGCCTACATCAGGCCAAATTGATCTAATTTTTGTGAACACTAAAGGACAGTGCCAAAATGCATACTCTCCAAGTTTATTCAAAACCAGATCTGTGGTCTAGCATTTACAGCCTGTGTCCATAGGAGCAGAATTCCCCAATAAACACTTGATCTGTATCCAATGCAATCATTTTCAGCAGATAAACAGCAGATGATTAATGTGGATAAAACCTATTACATTGTCTGAGTGGGACTAATCACCTTTTGTGTTCTTATATGAAGGGAAAGACAGATGTCTGTGTCATTTCATTTGATGCTCTGTAAAAGCCTTGATCACCTGGTTCCCAGTAAGCTACTGGGCACTGAAAGCAACTAATGACCACTGAAAGCTGCTGGGTGCACCGCCTGGTTAATAAGCCCACCACTAACATTTGTCAGTCTTTGCCATCACCTCGCCTGCAACAATTCACTGTTGCTTATTTGTTTGGTAATGAAGTCATTTATAAAACGCTGCTGTAATAAACTCTGCCTATATGACCGCTATCTCAGAAGGACTGCTCAGGAAACAAGTCTGTCATTTGGAAACTCAGTGTTGCATTGAATGTTTGCATAGCATACAAATGCCTAGGGAAGAGAGTTGGCAGACATTGTGGTTGAGACTATGGGATAGGGAATATGTTGCAGCCATTTGTGAGATGCTTTGACATCACAAGGCTATTTGTATTGCTCAGATTTTCATACTCTGCTTTTCCAATGAGAAAAAAAAAGTTAACTCATATGTGGGCTTTCTTTGGCCATACACAGAGGCAAATTAGCTGCCTGCCAACATGACGGGTAAAGTTGATAGTTTCACCCAAGCTGAAATTAACCCACTTTTGGCGGGTGGCAGGGTGTTAATTTCATGCCCTGCATTGACAAGATTATGCCCAGGGCTCCGTATAAGCTCAGTATGAGCATACTTATGACTAACACCTCACCCAGCAAAAAAGGAAATAAAGAAAATACTTTACATTCCTCCAGAGGAAGAGATTGCCGCAATACTGTTTCTCAAAACACCTCTTGATATCGCTGTTTACTGAATGAAACAGCTGCTGCTCTTTCCCTTTGCCTCTTTGACTCTAGTTTACTTTGGCAGAAATGCGTAAACAGACAGATGTTTCTTCACGTCAAATTACATCAAAAGTAATTAGAGGTTATTAAGCATTTGGAGTGCCAAGATGGCTGTGGTATAACATCCCTCCTCATTTGGAGGCGGTTGTAACTTAGCACATATTTTTAGCTGGCAATGGGTGCTGCAGGGTGGGTCCCTTGACAGCTGGTGTGTATGTGTGTTTGTATTTATGTGAATGTGCTCGAGTAGATAGAAAAGGAGGCAGTATGTGTGCCTGTGCGTGTGTGTGCATGTGTGTGCCTCTGTGTGTGTGTGTTTGGAGATGGGGCATTGAGAGCAATCACGCATGACAGGTGGATGATGAACTTCAACAGCATTTCGGACTTGCTTTGCATTTTCAGATGCTCGAGATGCCGTGCTTTGAAGCAGGCTCTCATAGTTTATGTGATATTCTGGAAAATATGTTGTGGTTTTGCATGTTTAAGACACTTTTTTGTAGGTCCGCAGAGAGAGCTGTCTGCTATATGCAAGTTATAGGCTCTTCATCTAGGCTATTTACTTTATGTACACAGATTTGGCCCATTAGCATATTTACACTTGTGAGTGAGCAGGAAGAGGAGGGTTCTGAGACAAATGCAGATGCTTATACTTTATTTTATCAGCCACATAAATCACCCACATTTACTCCCCAAACAGCCTTCCCTTAACTGTCCCTTAAAATAAAAAGATTAAAAAATAAATCTCAGGTTTATAGGCAGTACTATCAGAGATATGATTTCTCTGTTTTTTTTTCTTTCTTCTTTCTTTCCTTCTTTCTTTCTTTCTTTCTTTCTTAGTTTACATTTGGCATTCATTGCTTAGTTCTTGAAAGAAAAATAACTATAACTGTATTTTTCAGAGATCAAAAGCAAGTGAACCTTATCTTGGCCAGACTTTAATAGAGAACAAATTAATTGTTATTGACCGAGCCAAGCCTGTGGGAAACCTCTGCATCCGTAGTTTTCCTATGGCTGTTTGTATTGCTCTGATGTTAATGAAGATGTTAGGAGTCATGCATTATCTGCTTTCCCCCCACATGAAAGGTTTTAGTCCTCCATACTAATCATCTCTTTCAGTTTGCTGCTTCATGGCACCTGAAATCATCCTATGCTTTTTCATAACAACATATATTATATCCAAACCATATTTCAGATAGGAATCCATGCTCAGTACCAATAAACCTTACTGCAACCAAGTTACTTTGGTGCTCAGCCTGGAGGCCGATCAGAAATATGCTCGGAGACTTATCCGGTGCCATATTCTTGGGATGCCAACACTATTGATATTTGGGATAAAAGTAAGCCCCCTGTCCTCCCTCTGTGGGGTTACTCTACTGTGAAGACTAGATCAGAGGCGTCTCTGACAGGAGATGGGCGGCTGTGTGGGAAATGACCCTGCTGGAGAGCAAGCCACAGACTACCAGAGATATTTTTATTTTATATATTTATTTATTTAATTATTCATTTTATAGATGAGGAGTGCATATATAGGGTTTGTTTTGAAAAGTACCTCACAATTGAAGTTCATTATTGTTATTATTATTATTATTATTATTATTATTATTAGTGGGAGTAGTAGTAATAGTAGTAATAGTAGTAGCAGTGGTAGTATTAATCTCACAGTACTTGTTCACATGTTTTATGTAACACTTATAAACTCTGGCATCCTTGTGACAGAGGGGGAGAATGCAACAGCCTTGCTGTGTGACTTTAAGACTGAGCGAGTAAGTGAGCATTTCAGTGAGAGTACAGGCTGTCACCGACGCACAGGGCTGGGCAATATATCGATATTATATTGATATAATGATACAAATACGAGATATCTTCTGGAATTTCAAATATCATAATATCATGATATGGTAAGCTTGTTGTCCACTCCTGGTTTTAAAGGCATCATTACCAGGAAAGGCATGCAGTTTTCAGAACTTCATGGACTGTCCTAGCTGTTCTGTAATTTGCCTGCGTCATCATTTATCAAAAATCTCTGTTTGGTGATCATTTATTAAAAATTGGTGTAAATATTTTGTGAAGGCCTATCAATATCAAAGTATTTGGTGAAAGATATAGTGACATTTGGTTTTATCCATATTCCCCAGCCCTGCAGTCACAGCAGAAAAGTCCAATTAACCTGAGGAAGAAAGGAGGCTCCCTTGCCCTCCCATGTAATATTATCAGCCATGTAATTTATGACCTGAGGGTTTCAAAAAGATGTAGCCCACCACTCAAGTCACTGAGGCAGAAATATTTATGAAAAGCTGTGTTTTAGATTAACGAACCAGCAACAGGGAGCAACTTTTGACTTTTAAATTAAATTCTTAGAAGATCCATTTTTCAAAAGGAGTTTAGTCCAAGTGAGACAGAGATAATTATAAGTCCTTGTGATCACCACACATATGCATCAAACCCTGAGTGTTGCAAACAGGGTGCACAGCCATTAATAGCATAAAAAGGGAGGAGGGCAAATTATAATTATAATACAGAGTTTTCCCCATCACTCCTCCATCTGTGCTCGTGCTTGAGAATCCTCAGCGTCTCGGTGACTCTGCAAAATGGATAAACTCATTTTATGCAATCATAAAATACAAGATGTTATGGGTAGTAATTAAAAAGCGCATTAACATACCACTACCCTCTTAGGTTTTACAGCTGGTGGATTGGCGAGGCGTGTCATAAAGCGCCTTTAATGCATATATTCCAACAATTGTATAGAACTGAGCTTACTAACTTAAGGCTAAAATCTCAATCAGAGGAAAACATAGTGTACATAGTCAATCAGAGGCTCATCTAACACACATTGGAGATACTAAAACAGATTTTTTTTAGGTGTTTACTGACATCTAGGACAATAATACTTCACATTTAAGTGTTTGGTTATGTTGTACTTTAGCACAGCTCTGCTTAATTAGATTGATTTTAAAGCCAATCTTCATGACCCCCTCCCTCCTCATCTCCACCACTGCTCTCTCCACTCAGTGCATATCCGGTTTCCAGCTACTTTCCAGGCTGAGTAGAATTGAAGATGGGGCTGCTGTCACGATTTAGTTACAGAAACAGCATACTAAGAGGAGACACGAGTCAGGTGTTGAGTAGCCTACAAATGGAAGGTATTGAAGTGATGTGATTTCCAAAGAACTTGTCAGTCAGCTAAAAAAGATAACACTGATAAATCCTCTTTAGAACTTTGTAAAACTCCTGTATTTTTATACCTGAAAGCAATGACCGTAAGTTGACTGTAAGGTTTTGATGAAGTCAGTGTTGAACTCTGCATGTCTGAATTGACTGTGTCAGTTAGCCTTAGGGAACTGAACCTGCAGTGGTACCTCCTACTGGCCTGAAAATGCCGTTGATGAATTACATGAGCATTGCATACTGAGAATGCACTCAGTAACATAATTTTTAAGTACGAGCAAGCTTTGTACGCTGTATCTCTCTTTCTGTAGAGGCGTCATTTTTCATGGTTTGTTAAGATGGCATTTTCGCTGTAAGCACATTTGGTCGACTATCTGATGAGGTAAGCACTTGAATACGGTAATAATGTCTTTGTTTGCTGTTTCTTCAACTGATGAAGTCACTGGTCAGACATGAATTCATCTGGTAAGATTTGCAAACCTTTACATTCATGTTGGTTGGATAAACAATGCAAAGTAGTAAGTAAAGTAGAAAGATGTTGGGATATTAACGCATCATATAAAAGTGCACAGCAAACTTAAGTATTAACATTCTAATATTTAAGCTTATGCACTTTTACAGAGGCCATGCAGGCTGTGTTGCCTACCTGCCTTATCCCTGTGTAAATAAATCCAAACACAGTGTGTGGTCAGTGGCGTGGTGTGACTTTTCCACTAGGTGGGGCTATGGACCAAGGTTTCTCTGAGCCTCCGCGTATTCTGGCACCTCTCATGCACCGTAAAGGTAGCAGAAAGCCAGCTGCTTGTGGCTAACGGCTAGGCTAGTGGTTTCTATAACATACAGGAAAAAAAAAAAGAAAAAGATATATTTGGCCTGCTGCTTTCACTTTACGATTATTATCACAGTATCACAAACAAAGATCCGTGTAGCCCTTGCCTGCTTTCAGGGGATAAATGCTGTATTGTATTGGACGTACCTTTAAACACTGTGGCTGTTTCCAAATGATGTTTCAACACACTGTCCAATTCAGCTACAAAATCCACTAGTCTGTTAAAAATCCCAGGGTTCTCCGTGTAATAGGTCTCATCGTGGCCAAGTAATGCAAGTTCATATGCACCACAAAATTTGAGTCAATAATCCTTGAAAGAACGGCTCGGTTCCTTCCAACCTCTTCATTGTGCTTAGCTATGCCAACCCGATAGCTGTCGCTAATCTGGCTAGCAATGTTTGCTTTTCCAAATATAGCCAGTTTCATTGCGTTATCAATATGATACTTGCTTTCTTCATGGTTTTTTTTTTTTTTTTTTTTCATTTTTCTGAAAGATGCTTCAAATCTGTCACTCCCGTTTCTGTCCACGTTTTGTCAGATGTGGACATCCGAAACAGGAGGCATGGGAAACAAAAAAGAGCACGCCTTTTGGTACAACCAGAAAGCCACGGTTTGCGTTGATACCACTCGCTAGCAAAACTCCGAATGTAGAATTTCCCTCGATCACGTCCAGAAGGCTGCTGGATATTCAGGTCCTTCGGCTGGTCTGGTCCAAGATTTTTCACTGTGAGCTTTTGCGATAATGTCCTCCGGCTAAATGGATTTTTGAGTAGTGAATCAATACTGTTTTCAGCAGAGTGTACATCTATTTTAACGTTAGCCATTGTTGCTATCCGTCTGACCAGCTAGAAGGCAGACGGCGCACTTGAGCAGGGTTGCCAGGTTGATTAAAAAACTTGAATTATTACCGGAAAAGAATATGACCAAACATTGAAATAATAATAGCCTTATTAAAACGTCTGTAACCTGAACTAGGCCAACATTTTTTCAACCCACCCAAGCTCATGTTTAGCGACACAATCCACTGTAACGCCACCGAATTAAGCAGAAAATCACCCAATGTGGCAACATTTCCTGGGCGTAAAATTCACCGCCCGAAAGATCCAGTTATTTTCGGCGTATGATGTCAGCCAATCAGGGGCTACCAGAAAAGCCAATGTATTCCATACACACACCGTCGGTCGGAGAGAAGTACGCCCTTCGGCACACAGAAAGATTGTCGGCAGCGCTTTTGTATTAGTTATTAGATGTTTCTGTGATTACATATGATTTATCTGAGAGTAACAACAGAAATGTACACACACATACAACACAACAACAACAAAAACGATTTCTAATTAAATTATGCATGTTACGGTTGGAATTGCAAGAGGGGCGGTGCCCCAGTGCCCTTAATGGACCACACGCCCCTGTGTGTTGTGGATGACTGAGGTGCTTACTTGCATATTGCCAATAGTATGGTAGTGCATGATTTTTTTTTTTTTTTTTTTATTACAGCAGCATAGGCCCTGACCTTTATCCAGTATATGAAACTGGTTCAGTGATCATATGCAGTGAAATTCAAAACACACACATTAGATTTGCACACATTCCATGGTACAGATAAATTGCCAGATGGGCCACATGCCCTCTGTGCTAACAAATCTCTTCTGCAGATTGGCTCATATTTTTCATAGCATACATTTGACTGTTTTCCTGGCATTTGGCAATTGAGAAGTTTTTATTATTTTGATCAGGCATTTGAATTAATGATCCCCCAATCAGTGATGACTTGTTTAGGATGCATAAAAGATTAATGTTGTTGTCTGTATCTGCAACAGTTAGAAAACTCAGCTTTTACTGGCCAAGATGTTAGAGTGAGGTAATTCTTATCTCCAGTAAAATAATAGAATAACAAAGATTATGGTTGATTGTTAGTCTGACTGCATACTGCATACTTCTATTATTTTCATCATGCAGTGGATTATCTTCCATTAAAATGAGTGTCTAAATCAAAGTGCCTCAACCTTCCTGGGTTTTTTTTTATTTTCTTTCTTGAAACTTTTTCTAGAATCAAATTTTTCTGCAAAATTGAAGAGTTGTTTTTTAGAAAACCTTTTTTTTGTGCATTCCTGCTCCTAATTTGGCCACTATGCCGCACAGCTTAGATTTAGAGGATGGCTCCACATGGGTATTGTGTCAAAGTTTAATCTTTCACGGATGAACAGCTTTGATGTTTAAACTAGACGATACGATTGCCCTTGAGAATGATAATTATCAATGCGAGAGGTTTACCTACATATGGTATACATCTTTCACAGACCTGGGGCTGTGTTTGGAAAGCTTTCCAAGGATTATGGTTGATGCGAACTGACTAACTAATTTAGGAGGAAATTCAAAAAATCATTAGAGCTTCACTCCTTAAAATTTTAAGAAAACTAGACTA
This sequence comes from Myripristis murdjan, assembly GCF_902150065.1. NCBI lineage: Eukaryota > Metazoa > Chordata > Actinopteri > Holocentriformes > Holocentridae > Myripristis > Myripristis murdjan. The sequence goes on along the minus strand of NC_043994.1, from coordinate 16,030,754 downwards.
GCTCTTAAAGTGTTAAAGCAGAAATAGTCTTCAACAAATGTTAGTTTAAGATATTAGATACAGTTGAGCTAAAGAAAACAAAAGAAAACAAAAAAACAAACAAACAAAAAAAAACTTTTTTCATTATTTCTGGATAAACACAGAAAAAATGCACAGAGCTAGATAACTGTATCCGCCACTAGAATAAAAAAAAAAAAAAAAAACCTTTATTGTGCCTCTCAGAGCAAGAGGTTGCAATTTTCAATTTTACTCCAAACATTGAAATCTTACTTTGACTTTGGTTGTGTCTTGTTAAAACATCAAACTATCTTACAATAACCATTTCTTGTTATTTAGAACAACAACAACAACTACAACAACATTCAAATTATGTTTATAATGGTCAAAATTTTGAAGAAGAGATTTGTATTTGCTCTTGTTGTCTCGAGGGTGACGATTTAATTAGCACACACCATGAAATGCCCAAGCTGTAATTGCTAATGATCCTGGCAGGACGTCTGGGGCTGACACATCTTTGTTGTGCTACATGGTTGCGTGGCTGCCATCATGGATCGCTATCTTGCTCTGCTGGCATGAGGACAACTAGCACTTCACAGCTCACACTTTCGCCTCATTCGCTTGCAACTCTGTGGCTATCATCTTGGATCACTGTCTTGCATTGATTACACATCAAAGCCGTGCTCCACTGTGCAGATTTCAACTTAATTTTGACCACCTGATAATTTGAAATAACAGAACCTTTATTATCCAATCAAAGTGGATAAAATCACGTCGCCGCGGGCTCAGCTGTGTTCTTTTTCAATAACTCATTTTTCTATTAACAGAATTCTGAAATAAACACGACATTTTGAAGTGCTATTCACAATCATTCGGAGTGAAGATCATTTATTGGAGGTGATAGAGAACATGCCAGCTAATCAGCACATGGATACATGATCCCTTCCTTTGCATTTTCCCTCTTTGCTACTACTCTTATTTACATATACGACAACAGTAAGGGTGAGGCCTCTTCATTCTCCTCATCGTAGGGCCCCAGTGTTAATGTGAGGCTGCTCTACGTTCACAGGTACGATTCTGGTAAATAACATGCAGATCAACGGCCGTGCCCAGGACCCAGGCAGAACCATCTCGCTGACGTTGCTGGACAACAACGATTACTGGGTGATTCTGGACGCACCAAGGCAGAGGCTCTTCCTCAACAGCACTGGGCGATTCCTGGACAGGGATGTGAGTACAGGACTCTGATGGGGCTCTGTGGAGAGTCGGTCAGCATTGGGAATGAAAAATGAGATTTATGTGGATGGATGTTTTGACATAAAACCATTTGCCATTGCTCATGAATAAAGAGTTTCTCCAATGTGAGTTAATCTGGCAATTAGAATTAATAGCAATAGAGCACAAAGGGGGATACCTTTAAATTTGGTGGTGAAAATGGCCAGATTTCACTGGGGCCGCAGCTGCCCTGCAGTCACTGGTCACCCAATAAGTATTGCAGATGCACTATATGCACCATCAGAACTAGGTCAATCTGGCCTTTTTAATTTTGTCAAGGCCATTTAATTTTATCAATTTGTCAGCATCTCTGTAATATCTGAGTTCAGTAAGAGGCCATACAGATGGTTAAGAAAGAAATGAATGGGACCAAAAAAAAAAAAAAAAAAAAAAAAAAAAAAAAACTATTCAGAGGTTGATTAATAAGTTTTATTCCTTTATAGCATTATGACTACCTTTTCTTTCTTTCTTTCTTTCTTTCTTTTTTTAACAATTACTTTGTCTCAGTTTTCACAAGTTTCAAAGTGCAGAACTCAATGCAAAATTCAATAGTCCTCCTAACTTTGGACTCAGAAGCACATAATGGTATGCAGACTAAAAGAGACCTGTGTCAAATGAGGTAGTACTTCGTGCAACAGGTTTATCCCACCATCAGAACATTGGATTTGTTCCTGGTGAAATTTTAGCCCTTGCTGCATCTTTAAATAAAATGGTCATTATTAAGTGGTGCTGTTGAAGAAAAACATTTTTTTTTTTTTTAGCAAAGCAGAGTATGCACTGGTCATTTCCTAATATGTAGACTGTCCACACTGCAGTGGGAAATAGGTTTTTCAAGCTCAACTGTATTGATATTCCATTCAGTTTGGCTTTTTGCTTTAAGAGGTTTACACATTGAAAAATGGGTAAAGTGCACATTAGACGTTATATAATATTGGTAAAATGAAATAACTGCAGTGGTATTAGCTCACGACATTCAATTTTCCTGCTGATTCTCTCTTCTGACATCTCTGTCGTTTTGTGCTTGCACTATTTTGATTCTTTTGCTACCTGGCTTCTGCATTCTGACAATCAACTGATAGGAAGGGTGATATGTCACATCTGACATTTAAGATAAATTTGCATATGCCAATGCTTTATTGAAATAGGCATCATGTGAAAATGATCTTATAGAGTAAGAATGCTATCCAAGGCCCTTACTGGAGCCAAATCATCATCATAATTTATTCCAATATCACAGATGTTCCTCATACTGTATATAATAACAAATCAGGATGCATAATGCAGTTCACGACTTGCCAGTCAGAACATCTGGGGTAAAGACAGTAAGACAGTTGTTTAGCTCTCAGACAATTGCTGTGAAATATGAGCAATCAACAAGAGCACACAAGAAAATAACCCCTTGGGAGAGAGACAGATTAGCTAGTTAGGTTGTGTTATCTAGCTAAATCCCCCTGGTTGTAAATTCAGGATATTCAAAACTGTCTGACAGGTAAATATGGAGTTGACAAGTGGCATGCTGCTGTTCTCTAGTTTACTGTTGGCATTCAGGGAACAAAAACAGATTTACTATTCAGTTGACTGGAGATTTGGCATCACATGTAAGCCTGCAACAGGTAATCCACAAATTCCATAGAAATATATAACATTTGTTGTTCGGAAATTGGGGTGGGAGCTGGGACTAATTTAGGGAGATGCATGTATATGTATACCACACCTGCATGCAAATGCACATAGAAGTAGGCTAAAAACGGAAATGTTTTTGCTTTGCACTTTCACAAAATCCACACAGATCCTCTAGTAACAATTGAAAACGCTGTAGTATGCATGCCAGGCCAGTAGGTGGTGGTGTAAATTTGCCACTCACTATTATCTCTATTTGTCTAATAATCTAGTATCATTTGATTCCTTTGATTGTCTGTATCTCTTGTTGATATCTATAAATACATGCTGTTTAATGTACTGTTCAAACCGGTGTGACCAAACTATTTCTTGGTGATTTTTGACTTGATTATACTTTTAATCTCAGCCTTACATTTATTTCTCTTTTCCATGTTTTTACAAATTCATATTCATCTGCCAGTTCATTACCATCCACATCAATATGTGCAGGAATGCTCATGAATCTAATTTCTATTCCTGCCCTCAAGATTTTGAATATAGTTTGAGCTATGTCTAATAAAATGTCTTGTTTCTGACTGCATTTAATACTTGTTAGTGCACTACTGGAATCAGACATTGCTATTGTTTCTCACAGTGTGGGTTGAAAACTTAATAGCCATGTGTGCGGCCCTGTTGTCACAGTTTTCAAAAGAGTTGTGTATTGCCTATCTCCATGACGATGGGTTGTGTTTTCAAAAGATTTGACCCCGCTTTCAAAAGTTTTGTGTGGTTTCAGGCCACCAAAAAGCTATTGTGATATGGACAAAAGGCCAAACTGCAACAAAAGGTTTTTGTTTTATGCAGAAATCGCTGTTGTGGAAACGGCCTCTAAGTTGTCAGCATCATTGTTTCTTCCAATTGATGAGACTCTGATCCACTTCTGTTCATTCCCAGGGCCTTGCCTGAAATAATACTCCAGTGGCTAGGGAATCAGAGCAATATTTGTCTTCTGCCTCAGAGGTACTTGATTTTATGGGCTGATGTGCTTCCGCTTTTAAGTTACCAGTCAGGGGTCTGCATGGTGCGAGCTGCCCTGCAGGTCCAGCAACAGTTGTTTGAAGTGCAGATTTGTTTTTTTAAGGCTGTGAGCAGGTGTGGGTGACTATATTGGAATGCATTGTCAAGGTGTGGGCTGAGTATAATCATCTCATTGTTTATTATGTCAGACATCTGTGTGGTGGCTTCTCAAGAGCGGCCACAGAAACAGTGTATGTGTTCTAGGCCTGTTTGTTTAATCTGATCACACTCAGCATTTATGGATATCTTTTATGGGGCTTTTCAATTAGGACTCAAAAAATGATATGCGGTGAACTGTGATGATAACTCACTGAATGTGGAATACAGATTGCAGGCTGGTGGGCAGTCTTCATACAACGGCTTACCGAAGTAGGCGGGTACAGCCTTGACAAAACAGACCTGTGCAGACCTCTATTACCAGTAGCCATCATTTTTATTTATTTATTTATTTATTTATTTATTTGATATTATATGTTAGCACATCGAGGCATGGTTCCACTCAGACTGTTTTTGCTCTGGACTGGCAGCAGTCAACGGATAAAAAAATAAATAAACAGATGTGTGTGTGTGTGTGTGTGTGTGTGTGTATCTATCTATATCTATCTATCTATCTATCAATCTATCTATCTATCTATCTAGATTCTAGATAGATAGATAGATAGATTACTAAGGCTCTGTTCCATTGAAATGTATGTTACCGTGGAGAGTTTATACTTCAAGCCATTTTAGGCAAGGGCCCAGAAATGAATGGCAGTGAATTAGGACCCAGATGACTGGTAGAGGAGGAACCACGATGCTGACAACAGACTGTCAGGGCCACTGATGTAGCTTGTGTAGTTGTAGGTGCATTTACACTTAAACTTTCTTTTACCAAAACGAAATATCAGTTTAAAACTACAGATTCTTTTAGGAAATAAATCAGTGAAACTTCCATTGTTATCATCCCTCTAGCTCATTGACGAGTCTGAATCTAGTAAGTTGGCTAAGATTTTATTTGACTGTGATGGTTAAAATTGCAGCAAGGTCAAACAATCTCTGTTTACAGTCTATTCTGAAACAAGGATTAAATTAATTAAAGTAAAACTGGTTTGCTGGTGGTTTACTGGTTCATTGGAAAACAGTAATTTCGCAAGGTTGCCTCGCAGCAGAATTTCAGAAAGTCTTTCACAATGAAAACCTTAAAAAAAATTCAAAAGAAGCTTCAAGCATTTACTGGGCTCGGCTGCTTTGAAGGTTTTGGAATAACTGGCAATTCAAGATGTGCCAAAAGTTTTCCTTAGCAGATGTGTCAAGGAGATATCTAAACAAGATACTATTTATGGCCAACACCTCTCTTCCATCTTGCTTTGTGCTTTGAGCAGCATCATTTGTATTCTCTATCATATTCTTGCTGTGCTTGTTGTTTTCTGGCTACGCCCATGTTTGCTGGATATATTTGAGACCAGTGCCCTGGCTTGAAGCCCATGTAGCACCTCACTACTCATTGTTACAGAGGAGGTATTGAAGTCGCTTTGGAAATGTAAGATATTGTATTTTTGGAAGAACAAAGGTGTATAATGGCCTGTTATGTGCCCATTCAACTGGGTTATGGCAGGAAGTTTGCAAACAATTGTAGTCACATTAGTTATATGACTCACTGTCTTTGTTGCTCTCTCTCCCCACCTCGGATTCTTCATCTGCCTCACTTTCTCCCTCTTTCTCTCTCTCTTACTCCCAGCCCCCCAACTCCATCATGACCATCGTGGTTCAGATCCAGTGCAGGAGTGAGCTGACTGGTAATGTTATTTACCACGAGGTACGGATCGTTGTGAGAGACAGGAATGACAACACGCCTCAGTTTCAGCAGCCACGCTACTATGTTGCAGTGAACGAGGTGAGGAGGAGTGTGCTGCTGTCCTGAGCTTATTACGCAGCTCAATTATTTAGCAACATGACTGCAATGTAACAGTGTTTTTTTTTTTTTATATATATATATTTATTCAAAAGAAATAGCTATTTGCATTAATTCACACACAAACACACATATGCAAAACAAACAAGCAGCTTACAAAATCATCTGCAAACATGACTGGTTTATTCATCTTATCCCATGTGCATCATTTTGATTTAAATGATATATTGTTATGGTGTAGGGAAACATTGCTATTGCTAGGCCTTGCTCTTTGAAATATTGTTTGTTTGTTTTTTTAGAGAAAATTATTGTTATCAAACATTTTTTTTTTCTTTTCTGTAAGTGTTAGCCACATATCCTTCTCCCTTGTTTTTGTGAGTTCTACCCATAAAATGAAGCGGTCTTTTGACAAACTATTGCTTGATAAACATAGGAAACCCTTAATGGCAAATAAATAAAGAAATGTAGAAATAATAATATTCTTTTGATGACTTTGTAAGCCCAAATTTGTATTATGTGCTTAGAACACCTTCATTAGGACTGTCTTGAGAGGGAAGTGAGATTAAGATCTTTAGTAATTGGAGGAATGAAAACATTAGTATGTAGTAGATAACAAAACCAGATGTTATTGTTTTCAGCAGAACCATGATACTCTCTACTAACCCTGGCAGAAAGTGCCACCTCCCACGCCTGCAGAGAGAACTTGTCGACAAAAGTTGAATTTCGTAACAAGCTCCTAACTACTATCATGGCAGTGAAGAGACAAACCAAATACTGGAAAGTCTAGCAAAATGGATTCACACGTGGATGTGTGTCCACCTGCTCCTCTCATCTGTTTCTCTGATGAAGTTTAGTTTTGAATAGAAAAGTGCATTCTCTTCTGAAAGTCAGTTTTGAAGTCCGGGAGAAAAAGATATGTAAAATGTGGGTTTAGCTTGGCTTTTCCATTTCATCTGCTTGACTTCCTCTTCATATACAGTGTGTGTGTGTGTGTGTGTGTGTGTGTGTGTGTGTGTGTGTATGTGTGTGTGAGTGCCAGTGTGGACAGAATTGGTGTTTATTAAAGTTAATGTAATGAGAATGCTATGTACTGTCAAAAAAGAGAGCTTATGGTTATTTAACTGATGCCAGCTTTGGGTTATAGGCCATTTTACACAGGTGTAGGGCCTTTTTGCCAAAGTGCTTTGCATTTTAAACCAGGTCCCTGATGTTTGGCATAAGCTAGATTTGGATAGTACACGAGCTGCTAAATATCTAAAGAACCCTTTGGTTTGTACAATCCAAGACTTTGGTCAAAATTAGCAGAATAATCATGTAGTTCTTGCAATCCGTAGCACTGTAGGCTGCCGGCCTGCACTCACTGCACTCCTCCACTAACTGAAGATGCTGATGTCAATGCAAGGTCACGATGCGCATAATGATGTGTTTTTTACTGGATGACAGAGATTTTGGCTAATATGATGCATCTGTTTTAGACTAGGAAAAGCCAGGTCCATGCCAGTGCTAAGTCATTCAAAAGGCTTACAGGGAGAAGCCCCGAGGCAAAGCAGAATAAATAAATAAAAATGTATATATTTATAGAGATGCTCATTACACACTTTTTAAAGCACATCTGTTGAGATAGACAGATAAGGGTTAAGGATCTGCCTGCCAAGTTCTGGACAGCCGTGACTATCATCTCCTTTGTTCACACTTCTGTGCATTGCGGGTTCAGAATTCTTGTCAGTGTGCATTACCGGAGTAGTATACAGTTGCCCCAACAGTGGAGTGAGTCATTCCCCACTGCTGTCAGCTTCTCCCCTGAGTGAACTCTCTTGCCCACTGCCCGGTCCTATGGACTTCTCCGAGGGCTCAGGAGAGAAACAGCGGTTCTCATACTCACTTTTTGTTATTCTGTCAGCAGTGTTGCGCCTAAGCCTTCAGAGCTGCTGCTGACTCCAACATACATGTATATATAATACTTTGCTGCATAAAAGGTGTTGTACTTCACTCACAGGATGATGTTTAATATGTCGATGTTCTTTTCCTGCTGTCATATTTTTCCTTTAGCTCACGCCAGTTGGAACGACCATATTCACAGGCTTCTCAGGAAATAACGGTGCTACAGACATTGATGATGGGCCCAACGGGCACATAGAATACGCCATCCAGTACAACCCCAGTGACACGGTATATGGACTAATCGCACCATGAATAAATACACTCTTTGGCCAACGGCATGTATATTTCTTCTACAATGATCAGACTGTTCCTCGCCTCACCTCTTTGCAATTCTCTCTCTCTTTCAGGTATCTAACAGGACAGTGAGTGTTGCCAACACCCTTTCAGGACACATTATACTGGCAGAGCGGCTAAACTATGAAGAGAGAACTCGCTACCTGGTCATAGTGCAAGCCAATGTAAGTCTGCACAGCTGCACAGACACTATCACTTCTGAATGTAAGTGAGAAGATGTGTACCGGTGTACCAGTCAGCACTGAATATGAGCTGATTATAAATGGGACCTGATTTGTACTTTTTTTTCCTGTTAAGGTTGTCTACCTTAGCATTGGCCTTGAGCTGCAGAGGACTCTTTATGCTAGTGAACTGATACCACAAACTCTAGTTAGTATTCAGTGGCTGCAGCTGCACCCAGAATTTTTCATTTGTAGCATGGAATTGGAACACTCAAGGACCCGTTTTTCTCCTGGCCTAAGAGGGTGAATACATTTTTTCACCATATTTTGGACCTTTAGGTTATTTTAAGGAGCAGATGTTTTGAGCATAGAGTCAGTAGTTTGCTCCTTTGCTGAGTACAGGTCCTTGTACTGCATAATCCCTTTTATGAATACCGTTTCAGTGCTTTCCTTCTACGTTCTCTATGTGTTATATTCTCTTATTACAGTGATTCAATCATGTTTATTCACAGGTAGCTCATAATTTTTCAAAATACCTTTTCAGGTTTATGTGAAGAGGAAGGGCAGTTTCTTTTTACTTATTGACAAGTAATTAGAGATTTCTATCTTGGCAATCAGTGAGGGCAAATCACTCAAACATATCATATCTCATTTATTCACTCTTACCTAACCCTCAGCTAAAGTTGTTTGTGGTCAGAAAATAAGGCAGAAAAGGGTGATCCCTTCAGGATGTAATTATTATTTACCTTATTATTTGCACAATGATGTTTGTTGTCTTTGGGACTTTCTAAGATTGCCATAGTATTTGCATATCAGAACAGCTTTGCATATCACAATTGATTTAATTATGGATTTTACCAAAAGAAGGGCATTTGCCATCACTCTCATGAGGCATTGTGACCAAGAAAATACTGTAAAACAAGTAACCCTAATGACACCATTTTAGCAGTATGAATTACAATGAAGGTATTAGGCAATTTTATAATCACTTCCTGTGAGCCTTACCCATGTTAATCAGCCAGCAAAAAGTCAGTTTGTAAACCAAGAGTTGTGCACGGCAAGGCTTTTGACAAGTACTTGAATTAAAGAATAGCAAGGTTGGGATCCAAGCTTTGCTCAGCTTAAGAAGTTAAAATGAAGCTACTAAGGACAGCTGTGGATTCAGGACATCTTAGATCATATTTAAAATGAGTGAATATGAAAGTCACAGAACCTTTTTGATGAGCATCTCCAAGTCTGAGGTCATGGTTGTCTGCCAGAAAAAGGTGGTTTGCCCTCTCTGAGTTGGGAATGAGTTAGTGCTTCAAATGGTGGAGTTCAATTATCTCAGGATCTTGTTCACAAGTGAGTATACAACGCTCTAGACAGTCAAATCAGGGTGTCCATTGACTCTATTTGATCTCGCATGAGAACGCTGTTTCTCAGACACTTTTGTACGAAGCGGCCATTTGATGATATAATCAAAACACTGATGAAGTGAGAGTGAAAATATCCAGTTATTTTGTTAAGACAGGTTCACACAGTTAATTCGATTGAAAGTAAATTTTTTGTCTGAATGAAAAATGAGATAGAATGACTGTATGTTTGCTCCCCCATTAATAAAAGTAGTTGCCCCCTTTGCCCCACTGTTCAAGCATCTATGTAAAGTGTGATATTTATAATTGCAATAAAGTGTATCAGTACCAAGAAAGCTAGAGAACTTACCTCTTGCATCTGTTCCCATAAGAGCTCCATTATTGCAGCTAACTAGACATACCGTTGTTCTTTTTTTTTTTTCTCTCCAGACTACATGACATTTTGATACTGTGGCTCACTAGTCAAAATATCCAATTCAGCAAGAAACCAAAATCGAATTTTGCAGAAGAGCAAATACTGTACACCTGATTCATTTATTATCCAATTTAAATCTTAGATTAACTGTAGCTGGTTGACTGGCATGTTTGCCAGTACATTTATTAGTATCCATGGCAATGGAGCTCATCAACCAATCTGCAGGTTAATGTGCTCTCACTCACTCCAGAGGTCTATTAGGGGAATGCCAGAGTCATTTAAAGTTTGAACCTACAAAGTAAAGTTTGACCGTGGGAGTTAAACATGTAGAAAATACATAGATATACAGGCGTGGTCAAATCTCACACCACTGCAGACCAGATGGAACAATACTCTCTAATGACTAACCTCTCTTTTCATCTTTTAAAGCTATTCTCACACACGCACACATACACACAGATGTGCATGTCCTACCAAGAGAAAAGAAGAGAATATTTCTAGGGCATGAAACATTTCTTCACAGCAGATATTCTCAAAAATTCCCCCTCCCAGTATTGCTGCTTCCCAGAGTGGTTTTCTGAGAAGTGAGCAGCACAGCACTTTCAAGCCTCACATTGTCAATGTAACTGAACTCTGACACAACCAGCACAGAGTTCTAGTAAATACCATGTCTTCCCTCTCCACTCTGGCCGTCCTCTGGCAAGAGAAAATGAAAGCTCCCTGGAGGACCTCTTGCCAGGCTAAATGTCTGAGACTTTTGCTCCCTCATTCTCCAAGGAAACAGAAAGAGAAAAGGAGATGGCCTGTCTGCTGCATGATTATCTGTCCCGCAGTACTACACCTTTTCTATTATATCAGAGAGTTATCTTTCACCACTGCTTGTTTGGAGGAAATGATTATGGCTAAAGATTAGGGTAATTACTGTTAAGCCTCCTCTAAATAAAGGCAAATTGAGCCCCTCAGTTCTCAAACAAAAAGGTCCTGTGACATTCATATACACTAATTTTAAACATGATCTAAGATGACCTGAATCCACAGCTGTCCTTAGTAGTTTCATTTTAACTTGTTAAGGTGGGCAAAGCTTGGATCCCAACCTTGCTATTCTTTAATTCAAGTACTTGTCAAAAGCCTTGCCGTGCACAACTCTTGGTTTACAAACTGACTTTTGCTGGCTAATTAACATGGGTAAGGCTCACAGGAAGTGATTACAAAACCGCCTAATGCCTTCATTGTAATTCATACTGTTAAAATGGCATCATTAGGGTTACTTGTTTTGCAATATTTTCTCGGTCACATTGCCTCATGGGAGTGATGGAAAATGCCCTTCTTTTGGCAAAATCCAAAATCCATAATTAAATCACACTTCAGGTATGAGCCTGAAGCAAGAAGTGTTTACATGTGAGAGATAGCTTTTCTTCTCCCTGCCGATCTCTAAGGGCTGATCATAGATCGGTGCATAGAATAAATGCTATGAGGGAAATGACATACAAGAATATCACTAAAAAGCCTCAAAAACCACCTCCTGGGGGCTCAAGAGGCTGGAGCCGAGCTCATGCTGATGCCTCTCCACCAGGCCTCTGAAGGCTTCGTCTGCCAGCCTCATGATCTGAGGCTCTCAGCAGAATACACACATTCAAAATAAGCTGAAATGCACTTCAGTGGATCTCTGGGACATCGGCACACACTAACACCTCGTAGCTTCAGTGATAACTCATGACAGATAAATGTGACTTAGTCAAAACAGGGGCTGTCGGCCTCTGGGGAGTCCAGCACCATGCTAACTTCAAATTTGATGTCCCTTATTTTCAGGCTGACGCTCACCTGCCACATCTGAACCAAGAAATTAGATGGAGTATTCAGATTTGACATATTTACTGGATAAACCTATTATAATTTACTCCAAACTCAGTCTCTGCATGATAAAATTCTCACCAGCATGAGGAGAGGCTCGACCTCAGTTTCCTCCTGATCCTCCAGTGAGAACCTCCACAGTCTTAAAACAGAAAGCAAAGAAGAAATATATTTTTTACTTTTGCCCTATTGTCTAATTGTTAGAGACAGATGAACTTTCCTTGAGCAGATTTAATGGCAGATTTAGTGGATGACTTTGTGTATGTCTCACCTGTCCCTGAGAGATTTTTCGCTCTTCCCCACCAGTCTCAGCTGTCAGATGGGACAGGGGTTGGTTCTGCTGCTGGAGCCACAGCATGTGCACCATCATTTTTTTTTTTTTTTTTTTTGTTCTATAGGATAACAGAGGACATCAGAGCTCATAAGCATGAGATACACATAGACTAGAATTCATCAGGTGTTTTATTAAGGTTAGGAGTCGTAATAAACCTGAAGAGAGAGAGCATTTCTTCTCCCAGCTTCATCCAGTCCATGGATGTTCTTGTTCTCCAAATGAAAACAAAGGCCACTAAACAGTCAAAACTTCGTCCAACATATTGCAACTACTGAGTCGATGTAAGAGTGCTGCAAAACAGCTGATACTTGCTGCACAAACGAGCTGGTTAGATTTGCTCTGTGATTTCATGTGAATCAGGATGGACCTCTTTGTTGTTTAGTGAATGGCAATAGAAGTCAGCACTTTTATCACACAGATAACCTGTTTGATTCTGCTGCACAGGCAGAGATGAGCAGAGAAAGTATGTGTGTGGCCATGATGGGCAAGATTCAAGGATTTGCTTTAGCGTTCTTGGTTTACTCACATAGGAATTTTTTATTTATTTATCTTTTTTTGTTTGTTTGTTTGTTTGTTTGTTTGTTTTTTAACAAGGAATCTTACAGTGCAACCGAACACCATAGTTCACCGTAGTATGCATTAGAGTTGATTGCTTTGTAGTGCAATAACTTGTCAAATGAGGTTTTCCTGTTTCAAAGAGTTCATTTATTAATTCATTAATTTTCCTGCAATTTATTATCTCTAGTTCACCTATCTTGCATGTCTTTGGACTGTGGGAGAAGTGGAGTTCAAGGTGGAAAACCACGCAGACATTTAGGCCAGGGGATGGTCATACAAATTTAAAATGTTTGTTTTGTTTTGTTTTGTTCTCCACATTACCCTCTCCTGGCTGGTAATCATCACATTCAGAGCAAGACACCGACCCCTCATCACACCCACTTGTCTGTCCTTCATTATTTTTAGATCTAGATGAATGAAATCTTGAACTATTTAAGAAAAACATTTTTTTCCCTGTACCTGTCCCTGCTAAGTTGCTTTTTAAATTATGCCGAGCAGTGTGAGCTTTCGAGGTTACATCTTTATTGTGTGTTATGAGTGTATTCATGCACGATTTACTTTAAAGATTACAGCAGCTGCTTTCAAGAATTGTAAGTGTTTCCATGCGTGCAGTAATGTCATTGCAGCAAATATGGTGGGACATTTAAGCAGCAAAACTAAAAACTGTTATAAACTTGACAGGATAGAGGAGACTCTCCAGGGGAAACAGAATTAACATTAGATCCTGACCATTTCTGTCGGCGTGTCTGGAGATATAAATAATTAATGAATTTACACCACTGTGCCTCACGTGTAATTGCGCATAGCCTCTCCCTTAATAGGGAAACAGTTATCGTTTCTGCTGCGGGGGGATCCCAGCAAGTATTTAATAAACTGAAAAAAAAAAAAAAAATCACCACCTGCAACCCATCCGCTATTAATCAGAATGTTAATGTTAATATTAATATTAATATTAATGTTAATGTTAATGTTAATGTTAATTTTTATGACCCAAACCACTGCAGATCTACAGATTATATGCAGTGCTTGTGGATATCGCTGCAATCTGTGCATCAAATAGCCTCTGCATGATGGAGATATAGTGTGGTGATAATACATGAAAGTCAAGTGTTTTGCAATTATACAATGTATCCACAGTTAATCAAACCTATTACAGATACGAGACCAAACTGAACAAGAATATTTTATTGATTATACACAGAACATTGTTTTACCACTGAAAGGTTCAATCATTGGTATCACCTGGAGAGGATCAAGAAAAATATATATTTTAGTCAGAGGGAGAGTCGCCACTTTTTACCCTTCTTTCTAAATAAGTCCCTTCAGTCGCCTGGGAAGGAAGAGACGAGCTCATGCTTTATTTTTAAATCAGCCTGATGATGCCAGCCCAGTGTTTAAGCCAAAATAATAATAAAACAGAGCTTATTTCTTTGTTGGAACAAGTGGTGAGCAGTTTGACTGGAGTGGATTGGGGGTGAAATCTGTGTTGTGCAAAGAGCGATAATGAGCGGAGCGGCTGTGAACGGCTGTGAGTGGAGGAGTGGAGAGAACAGACAGCTGTGTGAGCGAGGAGTGGAAATCCTCATCGCTCCACTCCACTCACTACCACTGGGCTCCTGTAGATTATAGGTCTCACTTTATAATGTAAGACAGTGTTCTGCTAAGTAGTACTGTAGCGTTATATATATATATACATGTATATATACAGTACAGGCCAAAAGTTTGGACACACCGTCTCATTCAATGCGTTTTCTTTATTTTCATGACTATTTACATTGTAGATTCTCACTGAAGGAATCAAAACTATGAATGAACACATGTGGAGTTATGTACTTAACAAAAAAAGGTGAAATAACTGAAAACATGTTTTATATTCTAGTTTCTTCAAAATAGCCACCCTTTGCTCTGATTACTGCTTTGCACACTCTTGGCATTCTCTCGATGAGCTTCAAGAGGTAGTCACCTGAAATGGTTTTCCAACAGTCTTGAAGGAGTTCCCAGAGGAGTTTAGCACTTGTGGGCCCTTTTGCCTTCACTCTGCAGTCCAGCTCACCCCAAACCATCTCGATTGGGTTCAGGTCCGGTGACTGTGGAGGCCAGGTCATCTGGTGCAGCATCCATCACTCTCCTTCTTGGTCAAATAGCCCTTACACAGCCTGGAGGTGTGTTTGGGGTCATTGTCCTGTTGAAAAATAAATGATCGTCCAACTACACGCAAACCGGATGGGATGGCATGTCGCTGCAGGATGCTGTGGTAGCCATGCTGGTTCAGTGTGCCTTCAATTTTGAATAAATCCCCAACAGTGTCACCAGCAAAACACCCCCACACCATCACACCTCCTCCTCCATGCTTCACAGTGGGAACCAGGCATGTGGAATCCATCCGTTCACCTTTTCTGCATCTCACAAAGACACGGCAGTTGGAACCAAAGATCTCAAATTTGGACTCATCAGACCAAAGCACAGATTTCCACTGGTCTAATGTCCATTCCTTGTGTTTCTTGGCCCAAACAAATCTCTTCTGCTTGTTGCCTCTCCTTAGCAGTGGTTTCCTAGCAGCTATTTGAACATGAAGGCCTGATTGGCACAGTCTCCTCTTAACAGTTGTTCTAGAGATGGGTCTGCTGCTGGAACTCTGTGTGGCATTTATCTGGTCTCTGATCTGAGCTGCTGTTAACTTGCGATTTCTGAGGCTGGTGACTCGGATGAACTTGTCCTCAGAAGCAGAGGTGACTCTTGGTCTTTCTTTCCTGGGTCGTTTTTGCGACTCCACTTGGGGACACATTTAAAGTTTTTGCAATTTTCCGGACTGACTGACCTTCATTTCTTAAAGTAATGATGGCCACTCGTTTTTCTTTAGTTAGCTGATTGGTTCTTGCCATAATATGAATTTTAACAGTTGTCCAATAGGGCTGTCAGCTGTGTAGTAACCTGACTTCTGCACAACACAACTGATGGTCCCAATCCCGTTGATAAAGCAAGAAATTCCACTAATTAACCCTGATAAGGCACACCTGTGAAGTGAAAACCATTTCAGGTGACTACCTCTTGAAGCTCATCGAGAGAATGCCAAGAGTGTGCAAAGCAGTAATCAGAGCAAAGGGTGGCTATTTTGAAGAAACTAGAATATAAAACATGTTTTCAGTTATTTCACCTTTTTTTGTTAAGTACATAACTCCACATGTGTTCATTCATAGTTTTGATTCCTTCAGTGAGAATCTACAATGTAAATAGTCATGAAAATAAAGAAAACGCATTGAATGAGAAGGTGTGTCCAAACTTTTGGCCTGTACTGTATATATGTGTGTGTGTGTGTGTGTGTGTGTGTGTGTGTGTATCTATAGATATAGATATATAGATATAGATAGATAGATAGATAGATAGATATAATGCTACACTATGAAGGGTTTATGAATGGTTTATAATTAGGTTGTAAAGACTAAAGATCATTAACTGTTAAAGTTATAACAGTTTTCATAAATTCATACAGGCTCACTATTTGGCAAGATCAAGTTACTGCTCCACTGTATCTATACAGCTAAATCTCAGCTGGCTGCTTTCACTGCACAGGAGCAGTGGCCTTTTCTCCGAGCTCTTCCCGGATGTCTGAGCTCCTAACCCCATCCCTAAGGGTGAGCCCAGCCACCCTGAGGAGGAATCTCATTTCCGCCCTTGAATCTGCAATTTCATTCTTTCTGTCACTACCCAGAGTTTTTGACCATAGGTGAGAGTTGGAACAACCCAATGAGCATTTAACTCTTAGTTTAAAGAACATATGTGGTCACCGTTGAAAAGACGCTGAAAATAAGTTCAAAAGTGAAAGTTTGTGTACTGACTATTTGTAGGTGTTGATTGAACGTTCATATTTAGTTGTTGTATTTTTTAGTTGTTTATGTACACAATGAGAATTCAGCAGCTATATACATTAAATATGATGAAAAAAGTGGAATATTTTATAGATTACCAGTCCAAGACACTTTAAGTTATCATAAATTTTACTCAAATGAATGGGGAATCAAACCAGTGGTCTCCAGTGATCATTCTTTTTGTGTTGAATACAGTCACATACCCTGCATACAGTAGTACAGTATGACATGCTAATCAAATGTGCACACTCTCATGACGATGACAGGCATGGTTTATAAATTGTGAAACACATGGACATCAATGAAGCCCCATCCACTCCCATTGTATTTATAGGTCAGCAGATGTATACAGTAGAAACACTTTAGCCTTTTAAATGCCCAGTATTACATGCTGATCAAATATGCACACTCTTATAATCCTGAACAAATACATGCAAAATCAATCATTTGGCAGCAATCTCACACATTTTCCTCAGGAAATGCTCCTTTTCTAGTTTTATTTATTTATTTTTTGTTTGTTTGTTTCAACTGGCAAGGCTACAATAGCAATTTGGCTCCAAAATACAGCCTCAAAAAGTTGCCCTCTCTCCCTTCCCTTCATGTAGTGATCAACTCTCCATGACCACTATGTTAGTTCGCCCACTGCTGGAGAGCGGCTGTGGCAGGAGCAGCAGGGCTCAGCACAGCTCTGCTCCATTTATAGAGAAATAAGACAGCAGGAGGTGAGTCTGTGTTACTGATCATTTGGATTCCCGCAGGGTTTAAAAAAGCGGGTGTTCCCACGCTTGCAGACTGTATCTAAGTCTGCATGAATGATTTGAATAGAGTTTGGCTTTTTCTTCACAAACGTCAGGTCAAACTCCATTCAAAAGCCTAGCAATTTAATGTTGCCGGTAAAAATACATGACAGGCAAAACATGACGTAAGACCTTTTATAGATGGTATAAAAGGATGGTATCTTTTAGAAAATTTGGCACAATGTGATTCAAAGAACAGCACTTTTATAACTGAAACATAACATTGGTCACTTCAGTTGCTTACAAATATTACAGTTACATTCACATATCTGTCTTATGCTACATATTAAGGGTACCTTATAAGTACCTAAGTACCTACTACCTGTAGAAACTGATAATCAGTGAATAGGGATACTGTATGTTTAATTCATGTACTTCAAAGAGGAATCTTTCTCATCCTGAATACCATATGTAATAGTAAAGGTATAATATCTTCTTTGTTTGATGTGTCTTTTAGTTTTACAAAGTTGACTTTCAAGTGAAGAAATCAACACAGAAATGAGGAGTGTTTTTTTATGTAGTGTCTTATAATCCCCCAAAAAATACACTTTCCCCTTTTCATTAAATTAATACCAGATGTACTTTATATGGTAATACCTAGCCTCCACTATAGGCTTCTTTCAATTACTCAAATCCCTGACTACAATTACATTTGCTACCTAGAACAATCCACCGCCCTCGAACACACACAGGCACACACACAATCAAAATATCTGTCCCACTTCTACATAAAATCGGGTGCCTATGAGACCTTTTATTGCACATGTACTACATGCAATTATGAACTACTGGTGTGCTTTGTTTCAAGCATCTCCTGAAGGAGTTAAGAATTTTTTTTTTTTTTTTTTTTTTTTTTTTTCCCATCTTTCTGCAGTCAGATTTTAATTTACTATGAACACTGGCATATTGCCAGAGCTGGATGGCAACTCTGATCTGATTTAGGTCCTTTACTCTTAAGTGTGTGTCATAGTGCCACTGACAAAGGTGCTTTTTCTTCTTAGACTAATACCTCAGTAATTTCCTCACTTTAAAAAAATCCTAAATTAATTGTCAAGTCCATCAGGATCAGACAGGGTTTATTAAAAATAGATGAGCTGCTGACAATCTGCCTCATTCTCTGCATTTCTTCACTTCAGCACTGATATCATGTCTCCTTGTGGTTTCCTTTCACTGGATGCAGAAAAGGCATTTGATCATGTTGAATAGCCTCTCTTTGCCTATGTGCAACTTTGAGTCACCTAAAGAAAAAAAAAAACTGATTCAATCAGCAGAGAAATTACATTGTAATAAGATAATAATTAAGAGCAATGTAGAAATGAATGCAGTTAAGACATCCACCCACAGAGGACACAGTAAAATCTCTACATGCCTTTTGATTGGTCTGTCATGCTATAGAAGCACTTTATAAACCGGGTTATGGAAAATTGCTATGTCAAGTAAGTGATCATTATTAGAAGTAGTAACAGTATTACAAAAGTAGTGACAGGAAAAGCTCGTTCAAGGGACACATGGCAGGTTAACACTATCTTTTGCCTGAAACAGAAGATAAAGTGTTACCCTTTGCAGGACTTACCCCAACAATGAAATGTCAGCTGGAACAGAGCTTGGACAAATACTCTGCAAATCCCAGCCATCAGGTGATCCATTTTAACTTTAGACTTTATACACTCTATTATACCCCTCTAGAAATTATTCCAAATGGGAAGAAATCTGATCCACACACAGCTCTCTTTGTCCCCGCAGCATCTGGGGTACTTTTATACACATGGTTTGGGACTGCCCAGAGCTGCACACATACTGGCGAGCAGTGGCCCATGAGCTGTTTCAGATGCTACGCATGCCTAGACCCTGTAAGCCTGCTCACTCCCTGTCATTATCTCAGTAGGTTCTGTCATTCAGTGATATTGCTCAGCTGGAAATGGCCTTTGTTCAGAGACAAGGTGTTAAACTGCAGAATTACAGTATGTGGGTTGATAATTAAACATTTATAGTCCTGGATCAAAACTATGCCAGATATATCACGAGTAATATGTATTTCTGTTTCCTAGCGTTTTTGAGGTGGGCGGATGATTGAGCTCTGGGGTCTGTTTTGTTTGTGCTCCATGTTTGTGGTGTAACGTGGTGTAATGTGTGTCATGTAAAGGTCCTCTGCCTTTCTTTTGTTTATTTTCTTCCCCTTGTGTTGTGTAATACTTCTCTCTTTATGCAAAATAAAAACATTTGATCATGAAAATAATTCATTCATTTAGTTATTTTCTACTCACAGCATTTACAAAACAATAGACTGAAGTACCTGCAGCCATACTAATTAAGGATGAAGAGAGAATTCATGCAGTGCTGGGGACTTTTCATATTGGTCACCACTATAATATATGCCGAGGAACTGCTGCAGAGATCTCTGCTATGGTTTTAATGGATTCCATTGATTTCAATGAGAACATTGTGTAACCTTGGTACACGGAGCAATAAATCACCTGGGAGGTTGAAGGTTGAAATCTAAAGCATTTGTTTGCTCTCCCAGGACCGTGCTCCATATCCTCCCAACAGACGAACGGCAACCACCACTCTGACTGTGGACGTTTTGGATGGAGACGATCTGGGTCCCATGTTCTTGCCCTGTGTTTTGGTCAGCAACACCCGTGACTGCAATCCCCTCACCTACCACGTTTCTATCCCAGAATTTACCGAACCGGTAAGAATCAGACAGACAGATAACCTCTAACCCACTGTTTTTCCCACAAGGTAATTTTGACGGAGGTGATGCAGAATATTTCTGGTTAACGTGCGAACATGGATGTATTCTTGGCTCTGTGAACCTATGCATGTGTATTTGCCCGTGTGCATGTGTCATTCACATTTCATTTTCTGGTGCATCTCTGTGCTACTGTACATCCTCATCTCAAGTCATATCCTTACTGTACATGTTAAATGATTGCTATACAGTACTCTACACATCATCTGGTTTCTATCTCACATTGCTGTATTTTTTCTGTTTTTTTTTTTTTTTTTTTTTAACTGTCCTCACCTGGAGGCTGAATAAGGCTTGCTGTTTTGTCTCAGCATGGAAATTCCAGGGGCTTTTTCTGGTCTGTTGATTCAACAATTAGAGCTGAAGGCTGAGTTGACCTCAGATGAGAGCTAAACACCACTGGAATTCAGAGAAGCAAGAGGAAGAGGGAGGGAGATGCTGTGGTCTCAGAGAGCAAGATATAAAGAGGTTAAAGTGGAGAGAACAAGTGAGAACCAATACAGAAAATGGATTCGGGGGAAAGTGAAATGCATTTAAGTTGTTTTTCCAATGAAATAAGAGTCTTAAATGGGTTTGTACAGGCATAAATGCGCAGGTTTGGTGTGTGTGTATGTGTGTGTTTGTATGTTGGAATGGAAGGGAGGTAGGCATGAAAGCTGAGTGCTTTTGCTAGTTGGGTCTGCTTTTTTCCTGCATTGGTCCCAGATACCCAGGGGGGAGGCACTGGGGCACAGAGAGAGAGTGGAGCAGAGAGGTTAACACAGAGAAGAAAGTGATAAAATAACCTATGAGCTGGGGCTCATCATACTGGGGAAAATACAGTGGGTTCGAAAAGTCTGAGTCCAACAATCAACAACTGTTTGCTCTTGTTTGTTGTTGAAATGCTTGTATGAAACTGAAATATATCTCAGTATACAGGTTTTCTCATTTATTTCTCGCAGCATTCATTTCATTCATATATTAACACATATACTTTACTGTATGTTCCTAATACAAAGTATAAATCATTATGGCCTTTAAACAACCAATACTTAATATGAACTAAATTCCATGCAAAATTCTAGCAGATGCTTAAAATAAAGTACTAAAATGTTTAAAAGCTCAAAACAGTGTTGAAAAACTATACCGGTGCCCAGAGGCGGTCCTGGCTAGTTTTGCGCCCTGGGCGAACCGTCCCCCACCCCCCCCACCCCCACCACATCAGGCCTATCATTTGTTAACATCCTATTAACTAAGAATAACACACTAGAAATTACTCATAAAGCTATATCACATATAGCTTACAAAATGTCATGTCAGTGTATAGGAAGTTATTTAGGTTACCATAGACCCACGTATAGCAAAAAAAATAAAAAATTCCAGTCAGGACGTATTGTTTACCAAATCCACAGACTAACAGGCCAATGTGAACTTGCACTTGTTGTGTTGCAAACACAAACTAGCCTATGGGTGAAATTAATTCCATGACATGATGCCTAAAATTCTAATAGCTGCTAGTTCAGCAAAACTAAAAACCAAAAAAAAAACCAAAAAAAAACTTCTGTGGCTAAGTGGCAACATATTAGCAAGAGGCTAATAAATAGGGTATAGGCTACTGTTTCATTACATGCACAATTAACATCACGCATAGAAACTTGCATACCTTTATCTTTTGAACGTTTCTCCTCTTCTTCTCTCCTTCTCTTTCTGAACTGGGCACCTGATGTTTTTTTTGGCCTTTTGTCCATGATACTCCATTGACTTTTTGTTGTTGTTGTTGTTGTTTGGCATTTTCACATAACCCAATAAATTACATGTAGCTATAAGGGGTCTATATTAATTTTATGAATGAAATACAATTTATTTGGAAGCAGCAGTTTGTGTTGTTTGGCCTGGGATCTTTCATATCAGAGGTTAGTCTATCCCCCGCCCCCCTCCCCTTTGCTTTTCCTGAGACTCACAACCTGCGCACAGCCTCTGCAGTCGCAAGTTGATCCCCCGCGCCCCCTCCCCCTTGGCTTTTCTTCTGACACACACGACCTGTATACATGACTCTCAGCAGCAAGTTGACGTGATAGTAAGGGCGCCTTAGCGCCCACTGCACTGACTTGACATGGAAATGTGCGATATTAGTCTAGAAACGATTTTTTTTTTTTTTTTTTTTTTTTGCGGACGCACTTTTTTTTTTTTTTTGGACGGCGCTTGTGCGCCCCCAAGTAGATTGCGCCCTGGGCGGTTGCCCACATTGCCCATAGCAAAAACCGTCCCTGCCGGTGCCAAACTGCAACTAAACTGAAAGTTTCTGAGGCGGCAGTACAGCACTTGCAGGAGAAGTTTTCACAAACACTTCAAAGCAAGACCATGGTGACCTAAAGCGACTACCAAGACCTGTATATCAAGTAAACAGCACAGGACAGAACAGCTTGTGTATTCAAGATACAAAGCCTGCTGGACAATGATCAGCCCACTCCAGTGTGTAGAAGTGTAGAAAAGATGATTGGAAATTGCAGCCTGGGAGAGCAGTTTCCAAGCCACTTCCTTGACAACAAAAAACTAGTCTAAAGTCTAAATGTTTATCATGGACCAGATCACACCAGTGTTTCACTAAGACTGGAGGTAGTTTTTTTTTTTTTTTTTTTTTTTTTTTAAACAGCTGAATCAAAGTTTGAACTTTAATGTTGCAATCAGAGAGGTTATGTGTGGAGGCGACTACTTGAGTTAATACAACAGTGCTTAAAGCCTACAGTCAGACGTGGTGGTGGAAGTGTTCAGGTGTGGGGGTGTTTCATCTTTTCTGGAGCCAGTCACTTGCACAGGATGAGTATCACAGTGAACAAAGAGAAATACCACTCTTTTCTGTAGATCCCTTATGTAATAAAGTGGTGTGGAAGAGGATTCATTTTCTGACAGGACAGTGACCCTAGCCATGCACTGAAGCTAACCATGCACTGCCGGGGGTTATATGAAGTTTAATGAAGAGCAAGGAGAGCTGGCTTGCAAGGCTTTCCTTCCACGTCCTCAACAGCACTGAACGTCTAGGGGAACATTTGAAGAAGGAGATGAAACGTTCGATAACATCACAAGACACACTGGGATTCTCTAAATGAGGCCAGGCATAATGTGAATCCTCAGATTATACAAAACCTCGCCGAACGGATGCCACACAGAGTGCAAACTGTGATTAAGCCAAACAAGTGGACATACAAAAAAGAGAAATTTTAACTTTCTCTAAAAACTAGCAGACCTTACATGACTTAAATTAGTTTGAAATTATTGGGAGATGGAGAGACCTGTCTGCTTGAAACTAGAAACTCCATTAGCTTTTGATGAATGATAAAACAAAGGACTTCTTGGTGTTGGACCCCCTGTATAGATTGGTTGAGAAGATCAAACATTAGAGAGATCAACAGAGAGAGAAGTTGTGTGTATGTCTGTTTGCGTCTGTCTGAGTTTGTGTGCAAGGAAGGAGGGCAGCCACAATGTTGTTTGTTCAGAGTTTCTTGTTGAGTTGCCCATGCTATGTATAATTTATGATAAAAGGTTTGCAGACTGCTAAGTATGCAGGACCTGGATGCTGTGCGTACGAGGAGCAGAGCTTTTTCATCAGTGTATGAAAATGTTAGCCTTTTCCCTCCTCTGTCCCCCTTTTCCTCGCTCTGAACACTGGTCCACAAATGGCTCATTAGTCCTTAATATATATACTGGACAGCATTTTCAATATATGGTATCCATCCTGTATAAACCATTGTATCATTGAGATTTTTTTTTTAACAATGATAATCTGCAAAGCTGGTTTTTATCACATATTTTTTTTCATTTCCTGCCGTTTAATTTCTTTAAACAGTGTTTAATTAAATTTCAAAACACCATGTTTTAGGAATGCCCTATATTGGCTCTGCAAGTTTTTAGTCATTTTCCACTGGTCTCCGGCTTTCTCAATTCTGCAGTGTAACCATTATGCTAACATATCTGTCCATGGGGAGATTTGTCTTCTCATAATTGATGAGTGTATTGTAATTAATCACAATGGCTAGACACGCGTTATTAAGTTGATCTGTATTTATTTTTGCCCTAGGGGGATATAATGTGGGCTCTGGAGTCCCCTGGATAATGACTGCTGGAGGAGGGTATTATAGCTAATCATCATTGTGCAGAGCTAGGGGGATTTGATTTAGCGCACCTCCAGACATTGTAAAAACGAGAGGGCTGGCTGGGGAGGGGTGTAAGGATTACTCCAGAGCTGAGGGATATAAATATACCCCTAAGGGAGGGATTCTTCCTGCCAGAGAGCTGTTAGCCATGTGCCTGTCTATGCGAGGGAACTTCTGCACAAGACCCTTAGCATATTTACATTTACTGTATTAGCCATATGGAGGCTCTCTCCAGCCAGGAAGTTTACTGAAATACCGTGTGCTAAACATATTTCCACTTAGCCATATGTTGATGTGCAAGGGTCGGGATTGCTGGATAATTAGGTGTGATGATGTCTGAGTGTGCATGTGCAAGAAGAGTAGCCTACAGCACCGCAAACAGATTAGCCTTGATGTACAGCACTATTAGGCATGTCTGGAGTGCTGATGAGAAATAGATCTAATAGCAGTTGCTTATTAGTTAATTACCCTAATAATTGGCCAGTTTACAGTGTGCTATGGATTATGACTGATAAGGCACTGGCCTACTTACAGAATTTTGGTTAATAAATTGGAGCTCCTCAATTTTTTCTGGGTTCTTTGTTGGTCTTAATATTCAGTGTTATAGGCCTTTGGGGTGCATTCTGTTAAACTTTGACTCTGTCGCTGTGTTTGGTGAAGGACTGACTTTTCACTCCTCATTTCAGAGCAAACTGAACCCACTGAATGTGACCCCTCCTATCCGTGCAGTGGACATGGACAGGAACATACAGCCCCCGTCAGACAGACCTGGCATCCTTTACTACATCCTGACTGGTGGGTACAAAGCTCAGCTTCTCTCATTTTACCCAGTTTCCCCTCAGGGATCAATGAAGTATGTCTGATTCTGATTCTGATCCAGATTTATACAACCGTTCTTCTTGTAAGTTTTGGGTTTGGTGTGTATTAAAACCGTGACTTTACATCCTGATGTCTGTTCCAGAGTTGGGTTATGGTGCCATAAAATGCCCCGACTCCAAAGTGTTTATTCTTTATCGCAGGTCATCCATCCACATACAAAGAGTATTTCTCTTTCAACAAGACCACTGCAGAGCTGCGTGTGCTGAAGCCCATCAACAGAGATGTGCATCAAAGGTTTACACTCATCATCAAGGTAAACGGTGAAATCCCATTTAATTTAACCTTCACTCATATATTGTCGCTATCCAGTGAAAACCTGATAACTCCAATTTTGGTGATATTCATGTTTTAACTTAATTTGTGTATTTGCATGCCTTTCTATGGATTGAGAAAGTTCTACATGAATTGGGATCATGAAACCTTTATTAAAGTACTTATATAAACTGAAAAATGTGCAGTTGTCATCCTAGAGACAAGACTGTTTTTCTTAGTTTCTGAAAAGCTGATATTAAGGAGATACAAGGATTTGCTTGAACAGCAGCGATATATAACACAGCTTCACATATACTGGAGACAAGATGCACAGTACAGTTGTACTGCTGTACCTATACATTCAGGGCCAAACAAATGCCTCAGTGTTGAAACATTGGCATAGTTGGTAAAATTAATGAGCGGAGCAGTGACTTGCGCAGCGGTCCAATGCACCCTAGGGTCACAATCATAAGCTAGCTGAACAAAATGGGTCCGACATGAGAATATTATGAGGTATTCGGTAACATTTCACAGTAAGGGTACATGATTTACAGTGAATTTGTGATCGACTTCATGCTGAAAAAACATTAATTAATGCATAGACGACTGCATGAATTATCAGGAATGTACAAGAAATAACAGAATCTCATGCATGCCTACATGTAAGAACAATAAATCAATTAATGCAAGAACGAATGTATTTCAGTCAGTCAGTGTTAACGGTATTCCAATGCAAAGCTGAAGTGGAGATGATCTGCTGTTGCAGTTTAGACACAGATTCACAAAAGCAAGACATATTCATGACAAAACATGTATAAATGATGTGTGAATATATTTGTTTTGATAGATGTCAGTCCTTCAGTTTATTATTTAAGTAAATGAGACCATATTTCTTCACCTATCTTCGTCTCGGTATCTTTTGCTGCCTCCCCATTAAGTAAACAAAGCTGAATTGTACAACACCTCATTTCTAACCTTCCTATTATTTTATGAAGTTGTACCACATTATGATTAACACATATCCAGATAAATTTAGCTTGCACTTTGACCCGCTCTACCAAGATAACCTCAGGCACGCAGACCATTAACCTTATCTTTAGCGGTTTTGGAGATTGGGGTGAAAAAGATGTTATGATTTATGGACTTGGCAGGAAGATAGGCTGCTGCACTCTCATGAATCCTAATTTAGAGTGGAGTCAGGGATTACCTCAGTGCTGGTGCAGAGCAGCAGTGCAGGCTAACTTCCCAAGGAAAGGAGGGACTGATCATGTGTGAGGGGTATTTTGCATGTCTCCAGGAAAACGGTGCGTAGCTAGGGGAAGGGATACAGTTGAGAGAGAGGGAGCAAGAGAGGAGCAGAAGACCAAGAGAGATGTATGTGGAGGAAGATAGGAGCCTTATCTTGCTGAGTTATAGAGAGAAGGAGGAACTGTTGCTCTAGGACTCAGTAGGGTAGGAAAGTGAGAATTACACTTTGGTATCCTGAGAGTATGTGGTGAACATACATAATGCTGGGGGAATGAATTGAAGTCTTACTTGGGGAGATAGAATCATCACACAATAATAGTGGTATAACAGTGTTGTGGCATCTCCAGCACATTTTACAAAACTCATTTGTTGTGTTTCCAATGTCATCATTGATCCTGATGGAACAATATCCTCCAAAGGTGGCCAGGATGAAATGAGGGCCTCGAACAAGTGACAAAGACAGATGAAGACAGAGGGAGATTGGGTCATCAAAATGACAACAACAGAAAGGGAGGACATATGAGAGTAAAAGGACGAAAAGAGAGGGCAAGTCAGGATGGGAGAATGAAGAGTGAGTGATAAACAGTGACTTTTGGTTGCAGTGAATCTCCTTTAGGCCGATGTATTGTAGCAGTGGAACACAGGTCATTTACCACTGCCTTGCAGAAACAGGGACACCGCTAAAGAGCTAAATCGCCAGGGAGCTCTAAACCTTACCTTACCTTACTCTCTCTCTCTTTCTCTCTCTCTCTCAAGATCCTGGCATACCGTGCATATACACACACACACACACACTTCCACACAATTTGTCTGACAATTGGGAATACTTCCCTCAGGTGTCTAAGAGCAGATTGGATCTTGGGAGAACTGTAGGCCAGGGCTGTGTGGGTGTTCTTTATCATCACTCAGATAGGAGAAAGAGGTGGAGGAAGCTACGCGAGGCGTCTGGCACCCATGGTGGTGGTGATAAAGACAGGTGTGAATCCCTACTGTTCCAACACTGGAGCAGTGAGTAATGTGCAGGCGGCTGCTATCTTGAAGGATACGCAGAAGACAATACACAACAAAGTATAGTGTCTTTTGGCCTCCACATGGTATTTTTATAGCATTGGAACTTTTTTTTTTCCTCTGTTGCAGTTGGCACTCTGCAACACAAGCCCAGTGAAATTAAGTTATTGCACCAGTTTAGTTCCAGGTCATGGCTTAAACTGACATGTCGCCTTGCTCCCCCTCTCCATCTGTATTTTCAAAGCCTTAATCTTAATGTTGATGCTTCTGAAACATCCCAGTGTGGGAGGCAATGATGATTCCAGTTACAACCTGTCCAGTGAGACCGAACCAAATGAGGCTTGGTTTCACTGAATCTGTCCGAAACACCACTATGTGGGATGCACTGGTGACATATGTCTTTAATGTCTTCTCACTGGGATGAGGTGATGCAGAGATTGGTGAAAGTACAGCCTCTGAGGCACACTTTTATATATATATATATATATATATATATATATATATATATATATATATATATATATATATATATTTTTTTTTTTTTTTTTTTTTTTTTTCCTCTAAGCTAGAATAACTGAGAGAACCTACAGTACATATTTAAATATGTCCTGATTCCTGTCAGCCACCAACTGTGCTGGTAATTACAGAAGAAGGGATGTGTTCATTCTGGTAATTGTGCGATTTATAGTTGATACAGTTGGTCACGTTTTGCCTGTCTATTACACCAGTACCACTATGAGTCAACAGTCTGCAGGGATATGCAGAACTTATACAATACAGAATCCTTTGCCCTGTGTTTACAAATCTGTAATCTTAATGTTGATGCTTCTGAAGCATGCCAGTGTAGGAGGCAATGGTGATTCCAGTTACAACCTGACCAGTGAGACACTAGGATGGGATGAACTTGGGCTTAAGTTCAGGGTGCTCTTTTGTGTGATAATATGTGAGAGAACATGGAAATTTTGCAATATGTCGTTGGTATAGTTGATCATATTTTTCACTGTTTGTTCTATGAATGCCGGCTGAATTTAGATGTAGTTAAGTCAACATCATGCTTATACATTTGACTGCAGAGCCAGGGGGATTTGAGCATTAGCTGTCTTATAGAATTATCATGTCAATTTGGAATGTGTTGTGCAGTATTTTTTATTTATTTATTTATTTATTTTTTTAATAGGTTAAGTAAGTCAAATTTATGGAGATACTTGGTATTCTGTCATGCAGCAATATCACCTTCAGTATTCATCCCACATTGCTGTCTTAGACATGGAAAGTGACATTTAGATAATGATTTTTTACTGCTAAGTGTTCCATGTGCTGTTCCATGGGTGGATACAACTATACGTCTGCTTTTAGGAATAGGCTGTTAATTTACTGATGTGTAGCTGATTTGATTTCACCATATCAGGTTCCTTCACCATTCATCTGAGAGTTCAGCATCCTACATCTAACAAATACAGAGACGCAGAAGGTCATGCTTTCTTGAGTTTGCACAATTATCTGCAGAAAGAGAGACAGAAAGCCTGAACTGCAAATTGAGTGCTGACATGCTTGTTTGTTAGCTAATCGAAAACAGTTTTATTTTTTTTGTTTGTTTTTTTTTTATTCCTCCGTGCCGGTGACAGCTGTGGCACAAGGCAAGCGATGTCTCAGGAATGTCTTGAGAGAATTTCTTCCAATTTGGCACAAACGTCCACTTGGACTCGAAAATGAACGGATCAGAATTTGATGGTTGAAGGTCAAAGGTGAAGGTCCTGTGACGTCACAAAACAGGTTTTTTTCATAACTCGAGAATTCATACACTAATTATGACAAAGTTTCACACAAGTGTATAATTGGATAATATGGTGAAGTGATGACATTTTATATTGAATACGTCAAGGTCAGCTTTTCACAACACTTTTCTGGCCCTTAATCAACGGCATAACTCAGGAACAGAAGGGGAGATTTTGACTATATTTCACATTTGGTTGGATAATGAATTTATCCCTTGTTGAAGTGTTGTGAGTCCAGTCCAGTTTTTCTTTGTTTTTGTTTTTTTTTTGTTTTGTTTTTTTTTTGTATTGATTTGGACCCTCATCACTTCCTTTCCCTGGATGACAAACAGGACAGGGGGCCTCCTGATATTGGGCTTCAGGTGTTTATCGTTACACCATGTGACAAAGCTCTCTCTCAGTCCTCTGTACTCCTCTGTGAAATTATTCTTATTATCCTTATTGTTCTTTTTTTATTTTTATTTTATTTATATATTTTACCCTGAATCTTGGCATTGATTTAGCTCTTAATATTTTCTATGAGCCTTCTTCTGCCGTTGGTTGCTTATTTGACAGAGTAGAGAGAGTCCCTAATTATTATCTATCCCTCACAGATGATGGTATTTGCGTTAAGTGCCGCTCCAATTACTGCGGCCTAATCCTAAGTGGACCTCTGATTAAATTTAGTTAATGCAGCTTTTTGTAATTGAAATGACACTCTGAGAAATTATGCCTTTGTGTCCCTGTCCCTGCACTCTAGCGGAATGAGACTGAAGAGTTGGGACTTAAATGCTTTTACCATGTGCCGTGACTCTTGGCCAAAGGTGTTACTCTTATCGTCCCGACTCATTATTAGAGAGACAACATGGCCAATTTGCAGCGAGTGATATTCTGTTTTATTTAATTAAGAAAAACATTATGTAAAACCTAAAAGTCTATGGATCAGTATGCATCAAAGTACAGTAGCATGTGCTAACATGAGCCAACATGGGGATAAAAATCTTTTTCCAGCACTCCCTGTACACCACATATATGCCTACGTGCACATAAATGCACACACCCATTTTTTCTCTCCTTCTATCTCTTTACAGGCTGAACAGGATAATGGTCACCCTCTCCCAGCCTATGCCGACCTCATCATAGAAATCCTGGATGAGAACAACCAGGCACCGTATTTCCAGTTTGCCTCCTATCAGGGCTACGTCAGTGAGTCTGCCTCAGTGGGCACCACCATCTCCGTCAGCGCCAACCTCACCTCCCCTCTGGGGATCATCGTTCTGGATAATGACATTGAGGAGGTAGAGAGAGTGATTGCTAGCTCATGCTCACTGTTGCCTACACCTTACACATATCCAGCCTTGCATGCATGT
Source organism: Myripristis murdjan (assembly GCF_902150065.1). Lineage (NCBI taxonomy): Eukaryota > Metazoa > Chordata > Actinopteri > Holocentriformes > Holocentridae > Myripristis > Myripristis murdjan. The sequence goes on along the minus strand of NC_043994.1, from coordinate 15,999,953 downwards.
GTGCATTCATGTGCACACAAACAAAAACATGCTTTACAATAGCCCTCAGAAATCATGCTGTCATTTATATGCATTTTTGAGACTTCCGGAACAAAAAAAAATGTATCTGATCTGTTGAGGAAATTATTCTTATTATATTTTTAATGACATTTTGTCATTTGTATATATAAAAAAAAAAGGTTTTCCAAACTTTCTTTTTTTTTTTTTTGGAAAATCTAATAATATTTGGTGTCATTTCTTGACAAAAGATGACAGACTGGCAAAAGAAATGGACATGGTAGCCAGCTAACCAATTGCTTGTTTAAATGTAATGTAACAAGTAATTAGTTTTGTTGGTAAGGTGTCAGAATGCTGTGAATCCAGTCCCATATAAGAGTGAAAGGTGCAGTCCTTAATGTCCAAGTTTTAAACATCTCTTAAATCACAGACTGCGGCAGAGTTGATTATGAGAAAACCTTGTGTATTTTCAGAGAAAATGAGTTAGATCCAGAATTACACATTTGGGAACAGGTTTGTGCTTAATGTTATGTAAGACTTCTGAGGCGTATGGCATAAAATTATAGTCCGTTGATTAAACATCCACTTTTAGACATGCGTGTGTGTTGACATTTTGTACATTTGAATGACATAAAGTAACATGCCCACAAGTCATATTCCTGCTATTTGTTTCCCTGCTGAAGCTGGCTCCCGGTGATACACCTGTAGGTAAAAGGGTTGATTTCGGTTGCTCTGACAGAAAATAAATGCATGCATCAGTTTGTGAAGTGTCACAACAAATTGGAGGCACTCGACACTGCTGGAGACATTCTCAATGCACAATTAATATCTTTTTAATTTGTGTAAAAACAATGTTAGAACATGTGATCAACAATATAATTATATGTTCTTTGTTGCTTCCAAATTCCATAAACAATGAATACACCACCAATCAGGTCTCCAGTAATGACGTGTGTGTGTGTGTGTGTGTGTGTGTGTGTGTGTGTGTGTGTGTGTGTGTGTGTGTGTGTGTGTGCGAACGCGTGCGTGCGTGCGTGTGTGTGTGTGTGTAGAATAATGCAGCTGACGCATTGAAATTTGTAGTCTGTTGGGAGTGTACGTATGGAGTGTTTTGCTGTGCTGTGTTCTCCTTGCTTTATATGCAGATGAACGTCTCTGCTGTGGTTTTGAAAATCAAAACTAAGTTAACTTCTTTGAATACAAACTTTCACAAGTATTTATGATGTTGTTGCTTCATTCTCGAGTGTGTGTGTGTGTGTGTGTGTGCGTGTGGGGTTAGATGGAGGGGCTAGGGGAATAGGTTTGACATAATTGGTTTAAACAATTGACAAACAAGCATGCGGCAGCAACTGCAAGTGTGTGTGTGTTAGTGTGTGTCTGTGTGTGCCTGTGTGTGCAGGTGTGTGCACTACATTCCAAATCCTTGCAAACTCTGCTGACAGGATGATGCTATCTCACATATTCAGCTACATTTAAAGGGGTAGAATCACATTTGTATCCTTAAGCAAAAACAATTAAACCACCTTTAAAAAAAAATGCATCAGCTTTCATCCCAGTTGTCCATCTCTGGCATTATGAAATTTCTCACTGGGTTTATGAGAAGTGTGTCCTAATAATTTGGTCAGACGTCACATCCCGAGTGATCCCTCTGACTTAGATTCTTTCTATTTCTCTGTCTGCCTCAGTTCATCTCTCCTAATGTGTTTCTCCCTCTTTTCTGAGTCTTTGGAGAAGATTAACAAATCAAAGTGGAGTGTGAGCAGAGATAACAAAATCAATAAGCCACCCAATCCCAGTGTTTATCAAACAGACTGAGAGGACTCATTGACTGACATGAATCACACCTGGCTCCCAGCAATGCACCATAAAGTTTATTTGCTAACAGAGTCTAACTAAACAATGATAGTGTGGGAAGTTCAAAATGAAAAGTGTTGGCTGCGTGTCAGTAAAATGTTCTGAAGACCCCTAATTTATGTCGCCTACTGCTAACCTAAAAGAAAGCGTGTATCTTTGTTTAATGTGCTCTATATTCTGTTCTGAAAAGGAAGAGAGCTGTTAATGGGTCTTCCTTGTTTTCAGAGACGACTTTTCCTCTCTTCCTTCCTTTATTGATAAGTCTTAAAAAGACTCAGCCTGGTTTCTGGTTAGTTTCTCAGCTCCTTTCCCCGCTGTTTCCTGACAATTAAGGGACCTACTGCCGTATTTCTCTTTTCCGCTCTTTTGCCAAACCAAAATGTAATATTTGATAGTTTTTCTCAGCCCCACAGCTGCAACCTTGGAAAAAGAAAAAAAAAAAAAAAAAGAAAAGAAAAGAAAAAAGAGAGAGAGAAGATGAAGTAGTCACATCACCATGGTAACATCCTCTTTTTGAATATCTTTCTCTTGGAAGACGAAAGACCCCATGGTGGAGATTACTCTGGATGACTACACCACCATCTTCAGCCTGACCCCGACCGGGATAATCCGCTACCTGAGGCTCCTCAAACCTGTGGACCGGGAGAAGCAGATGACCTACACGTTCACGGTAGGAGTCGGGCAGCACACTGAAACTATCTGTGAACTAGCACTGTGACCCACATCTCGTTATCTGCGTGTATTAATAGAATTCTCTGGTTACCTCTGTATCAAGAGGCACTCTCCGATGCAAATTTGACCTGACATCGCGAGAGCAATATGACCTTTACTTGTGGTCAAATACCAATACTGCAGCTCCAGTCAGATAGTCTGTTTAATTGAATCTAACTTACAATCATCCCACCAAGCCCAGAAGTAACAAATCTCTATGTTATTGTCTGCTCAGTTTAAAGAAAGACATGACACATGTATCTGACCTCTCTGCTTCTTACGCTGCACTGCGCACACTGTACAGTATGTATGAATTTTCCATTCCAATGAGATACAGCATATTTCATCAGTTTTAACAAGACACGTTCAGCAGGAACTATTTCCTGCTAAGCACAGCATGAGAGGCGTGAGATGGCACAGGCTCACTCAACTCCCCAGCTACTTTCATGTTCCATTTGCATTCTTAACTAGGTTACTCCTGATCTTTATGATGTTTTATTTTTACATAAACCCTCCTATATTCTGCCCATGTCACCTCGGTTAATTTAATGTCTGTTTTACTGCTGTTACACTGATGTCAGAGACCTGGTGGGTAGCTTGTTTTTACACTACAGAGGGATGGCAGCATCTAGGAATATCGCTCCCTCCCTCCATAGGGATTCTTCAGGATTAGAAAGCATCAAAAGGGCAGCACTGAGCTTACAATGAGAACTGCAGGAATGTTTCCTCCAGAGACTATAACTTTGACGGTGCAAGAGTTTCTGAACAGGGAGGATTTGGTTTTCTGTAGTTTCTAATGTGTTCGGTGGGTTCAGTTGGACTGGGGTAGTCTATTTGGAGTATTGGGGCTTTGGACAAAGCATCACAAACTGATGAAACTGTGGTGTGTTTGGTGTGCGTGTGTGTGAGTGAGTCTTCTTGTACTGGTGCATATCTAGGTATGCTTCATTTATTTATTCATAATGGATGTGTGTGTGTTTTTTATACACAAAATGGAGGTGCATCACTGTGTGTAGTAGTCATGGCACAATGAGCAAATAATTTTATTCCAATTGGCTAATATCTAAAATCACAAGTGAATGCACCAAGCTTTGAGAGCTCTCTAAAGACATGTTATCAGTAGCATAATGCTTAAGAGATAACTACAAAGAGCAATAGATAGGTGCCCTTGTGCGGTTTTGAAGATGGCATTCTTTCCGAGATGGTTATTGACAGAAATCACTTTCGCTGTTTGTGCTGGGAATTCCCCAGACAGGAGAGCTGCTCTCTAATGTGCGTAATCATGTGTTTCGGTATACCTCATTCACTGCAATCCTTTGGCTGCTGCTAAAGGAGCCTTCCTAATGTCCAAACTGAAAGATATGCCATTTCCATTTCAGCACTCAGTGCAAATTTTGGGGAAAGCCAATTTACCCCAACAGAAACATATATTTTTTGCTGCTGTTGCTGCTGTTTCACCTCTCCTTGACTGCATTTGTTCAATTCAGTCCATTTTCTCTTTCTCTTGCCAAGCACTTGACATCAGAACTGCCACTGACAAGAAGGCACACAGTTTGCTAAGACTGCACATTGTCCTTTCGGCAAGCTTTCTACAAGCATTCTCCTCTGCTCTCTTTAAAGGCTTCTCTTTCTTTGAGGGAGTTGTAAATACCAACATTGCAGAGGCACAGTGTAACTATATCATGTGCTTTTTGGAGGAGAAATTGAGGAGTTGGTAACTTGTTGTAGTTTGACCCTTTTTCATTTTATGAAAAAAAAAAAAAAACACCCAGTAATGACATTTCCTCAAACCAAAAGCTGAAAAGAATGTAAAGGTCACCTTCTGATTCAGTTCAGCAACAGGATTTTATTGACCGTGCTTACATTTCCATATGCATATCTGTTTCCTGTGTTTAAAGATGATAGCATCAGACGGGGTCCAGCAGAGTGAACCAGTGACTGTCAACATTTTGGTCATTGATGCCAATGACAACACACCCACCTTTCCCGAGGTGTCCTACAGCGTTGAAGTCTTCACTGACATGCAGCCAGGAGAGACAGTATTACAGGTAATCAATCAAAACAATCGTTCCCTTGCCTTTCACTTGCTCCTTCGATCTCTCGCTCTTGCTCTTTGCTTTGCGCCTGCCTGCTTGTCCCCATCACACCGCCTTTCTTTCTTTTGTGCTCTCACACGGCCTCTTTCATGCTAAACGTGAATAAACACAACAGACCGGTGCATTGTGTTGACAGTCAGACCACTGGAACAATCCTCTTCCTCTGATCTGTAGTCATGACAGACGAGTCAGAAAACATTTTCTTCTCTGTCTCGGTGGCACAGGCCTGGTCAGCCATTTACCCAAGTTATAAGCTTCTATCGTGTAGCTAGTTCACTGTCAAAGGTCAAAATGGGTGGCCATTTACTAGGAGTGTGTGTGCTCCTTGAGACTGATTGACTGTCAGTTCTCACGGTGCATTGCATATCAAGATGCTAGATTATATTTATTTTATTTAAAGGATTAGGGAGTTTGTTCATTTGTGAAAGAGATTTAGCAGTCATTCTCTTCTGTTTTTTATCATTTTGGAGGGTTATATTCACATATGTGCACATACGCATCCCCATCTCGACTAAAGCATGTATCCATGTTCACACATACATATGCACATCCACGTGCATGCACATGTACATGCACACGCATTTGAGGGACTTACCTTTAGACCCTGTGTTGCCAGATGTAGTATTGTGGGGAGTTTCTTCCTTTCATTGTCCCTTATTTAGTAGGCAGAGCATGATCTTTTGTCTTTCAGCTGGTAAGTCGTTCAACACAGCCTCTCCAAAAAAATGTCAGACACCGAAAAGGTCAAGTTTAATCTGTCTTAAAAACCAAGCATTTCACCCTCTCCGAAATGAGGCCAGAGGTCACAGAGCGTCTGGTATGACCGCTTAACCGATTTTTATAAGCCGTTTATGAGAGCCTCTGGGCCCCTGAGGCCATTGCTGCTTATTTGATGCTACAGCTTTTTCTTCAATGTCAGGAGCATGGAAAAGGAGGTCCGGGTAGCTTGGATTAAACTTTCAAGGCCTTGAAGATAGGGAGCCAGCTCGACTATGAGGTGTCATCATTACAAACAGCAGGGTTCCCTGCATAATTGGCTTCAAAGAATTGGTGGCTGCTTAATTCATTTGATAACACAGCATGAAAAAGGGTGTCTTTTTTTTCTTTTTTAGTTTCCTGAGAGCAGTATCTGATAGCTATCTGATAAGGTGCTTTCATAACTCAGATACTTTCTAATCCCAATCATGTGAAAGGTAGCATAGCATGAATTTTAGAGATTTGTTGTAAACTAATCAATTTTTTTCCAAACCTCCATTATCATAAAGGTCACTCGGTTGGAATCCACATTTAAGAGGCAGCAAGGAATTGCATACTGCAGCCCATAACAAAAAGTCAGTCTGTTTGTACACATTATACAGCATGTATACTGTCAGCTGAATGCCAACCATTTGATCCTGTCTGTATATATAACAAGGGTCATGCTCTCAGAAGTTAATAGCAGGGAACCAAACTGGATTCTAGCATTTGCCCTATTATTATTTGCACAGGTGGGCAACATGACTGAAATCAGTTGCTGCCCCCCACTGAGAAACATTTACTGCCTGACTGGTTCACTAAGCACAGATAGGTGTTCAGAGCTCCCCCTGCACCTTCAGTAGACAGTTACAAGTATGTGAAGACATTTGTGTCTTAATCTTTGATTGCTATCTTCCTAATTCTCTCTCTCTCTCTCCCTCCCCCCCTCACCCTGTCTCTCTTGCTCCCTCTCTGCATCTCTGTCTTTCTCTCGCTCCGTCTCTGGCTCTCTCTCCCTATCCCAGCTGACAGCAACAGATGCTGATGAGGGGCTGAATGGTTTAGTGACCTATGAGATAGTGACTGGTGCCCAAGGAGATTTCATTATCAGTAGCCACACTGGACGTATCACTGTGGCACCAGGTGTCATCCTCACTGTGGGACAGTCCTACGCGCTGACTGTTAAAGCCTCTGACAGTGCACCAGGGATCCAGCAAAGGTATCTTACTATCTGTCCAATATCTCTTCCTGTTGTGTTTTACATAGCAGTCTTACCTGGAAATTTTAGACAGTATCACTGAAAGATGTATTGATTCATGTGAACTAATGTGAAGCTGAATACTTTCCCCCTGTAACTCTTTACTATGCAGTCTGCATATTCAAACGATGTTCCACTTGGCTGTGTGTCCTATCATGGCGTACATTGTTTTGCATGTCTTGCTTAATTTAATGTGGTGTTTATAGTGATTCACTAACTAGCTTCTGAATCCAGTGGAAAGCCCTCTTTGGGCTGAATCAGGGAGAAAAAAAAAAACATTTCTGACAAGCTCGGAGACAAGCTGTTGTGATTCAGACAACAGATGGTCTTGTTCAGTCTAACATTGCAGACATTGTTCTCTCTTGTCCTTTATTTAGTGGTAGGAGATGTTTGATATGTTGTGTCTTCTTTATTTGTTCTTAAAGCAAAAATCCTGTTTTGAATACACTGCAAAAACCAAGAATTTCAGACACTAGACCTAACTAAGCATTTCAGGGATTTTTTTTTTTTTTTTTTTTTTTTTTTTGGAAAGAGGTATTACATGAGATTGTTCCCCATGACAGGGCTTTACTGTGTAAATACATATCAACTGGCCCTGCCAAAACCAGCAGGAAAGAACATTTAAGCAGCTCTAGATTAAAACACAGGAGGCGGCAGGTTGGAAAAACCCTTGGAAGCAGTCTAGAACAATACATAATCTGTTGTCCAAAAGTTTTTTTTTTTTTTTTTTTTTTTTTTTTTTTTTTTTTATGGCACATCAAAATATGCTCATGATGTTCACAGGCAATAACAGGCAAAACAACAACAGCACAAAAATATCTCATATTGGATGAATGAACAAATAATCAACATAACCATAGTTCTGTTCTTAATTGCACGTGTGCTATTGAATCAATAATAGCCTGTTTCTGTGAATAGCTGAAAACCATTGCCAGTTGATTACAAGTACACAAATTTATGATTAATTTATTATGAACCAAGTGATTGTAATGTATGACAATGTCATGAATAACAGGCCCCTACCAGTTTGTACACTGTGTTCAATGTACCAAGAAACATGCTGTGGGTCCATTTTTAAATTGACGCAGGAGCCACTTGCAAATAAATGCTACCAAAACATGTTTGTTTCACTTTACATCTATCAGTTTGAAACTCCACACAAGGAAGACATGCATGGAGTTTGAAAGATGTTCCAGATGACTTATATATAGACATTATAGACATGGCCAAGCCAGTTACTCTTCTATAACAACTTCTCAAGTGGTTAATCATGCGGTGAGTCAGACTGAAGTGTGCTTTTGTTTCTGCCAGGAGCTCCATCACTACGGTGTACATCGAAGTGCTGCCACCCAACAACCAGAGTCCCCCGCGCTTCCCCCTTTTCACATATAACCTGGAAGTCAGTGAGGCCATGAGGATAGGAGCTATCCTGCTCAATCTCCAGGTGAGACTTTTACACAGACATAAACCAAGGCCTGTATGTCCAAGATATGAACAAATATGGAATTTTATGAGACATGTGGTGCTGTGTTTTTAACTTTCTGAACTTTTTTCAATCATACAAATACTATATATTGTAGTCGCAGTGGTTCCATCAGCACATTTTGTCCTTTTCTCTCATGCATCACTCTCCAGCGTATGCTCACTGTTACTCCGGTTCAACATCCAAGACGCTCAGCTGTCAGATCTGTTAGCCTTCAGCTATAAGGGAACTATGTGACCTTCAAGCTCATCTTTTTTTCCCTTAGGCTACAGACAGAGAGAATGACCCAATCACGTACCATATTGTGAGTGGGGATTCCGAGCAGATCTTCAACCTCACTGAAACGTAAGCTCATCTATTTTTGATTAGAATAGATATGACATATCTATGTTATTGTACCTTTTTACACATAGAGGCATGAGGGATGAGTGGGAGGCAGAGGAGGAGCAATAGACAGGCAGGTGCCCTGCTCACTTGATGGTTGGGTGGATGGATGGATGAAAACATTTGTGAATGATTGACAGTATTTCTTTCATATGGTGATTGTCAGTTCCCTAGATCCAAAATTAAAAGAATGAAACTGCTTCACTAGGCTCCCCATATTTCTACCAGTGCACTCCACACCACAAGGGTTTTTAAGGAATGGGACAAAATCTCTTGCATACAGCATTATCTCTTGCATACTTCTTTATCAAAGCTGTATGATCTAAGGGACTCTAACAAAAAGGACATCTTGCCGATAATAATTTTCAATAAACTTTTCCATTTCATGTTGTTCTCTGAAGTGCAAAGGCCATATATGGGCTTTGACAAAGAATAATGACCACCTGTTCTCTGTCCTTCCCTTGATCATGTTGGTGAAGGACCAGTGGGTGAAAATCAGGGGAGAGAAATAGGATGGGAGGCACTGGGTGGCAGAGGGAACAGGATGAGGAGGAGGAGGAAGAGGTGCTAGAGCAAGTAGAAAGAGGATGAAAATCATCTGCCTCCCACTGGCAATGCAGACTGTGAGAGCAAGTGATGGAGGTGAAGGAGAAGGAATGGGAGGAGAAGTGTTATAAGAGTGTGATGGTGGGAAGCAAGGGGGAAAGCCTTAAAATATTTAAGTGGCCACTGCTTTTTACTATCCCTTAAATAAGCAAGTAAATATGGAGGGAAGAAGCCCTTGCTTATAACTGAGCAGATGTGGGGAGACTGAAAATGCGGGGCGCTGCCAGACACGTTTCTCACTAATTGATTAAAGCCTCTGTTGTCTGCATCCTCAGTCTCCCAGCTATGCAAGGACAAACTGTGTTGCAGCATTGTATCACTGCCTTTTGTTTACTCTTAATCTGCTCTGCAGTGTTGAAATGGTTTGTTTTATGGAGGGATGATTACTTTCCGGTTTCATGGCGGCAACACTAAGAAAACATTGTGACACTATCAAAATGATGGGAGACAGCTGTTGCTGTTGCCACCGTAATCTCTCAAACCAGATATGACAGAAGTCTTGCTGAAACGAAGTCACACGTACTGTTCTAGTACATCCTCTGCGGGGCAGGAATATTACAATCACATCACAAGCTCTCAGTAACCTAACAGTGTAATAACTTCAAGCAGGTGCTGATATAGCGCATGATGAATCAAAGGATAATTAGCTGGTAATGTATGCTTAATGGGTGTGCGGTATACGGAGCCCTTCTTCACACACACATTTTTCATGATTTCCAAGATGGTGCACTGAAGAGTTTTTGCATTGCCGCATGTTCAGATTGAGGCCACATATGGGGCTGGTTCGATCCAGCTAATATGAATAATGGGCTCTCTAGTCTATAACTCCCTCTAAATGGGGCAGGTTCCCCAGAGGGAGGTGGAAGTGCCTCAGATTCACTCACAGTTCAAATAGGGAGCAGGACACTCTGTTGAATCAATGACTCAGGAGAACTACGTGAGCCACTAGACAGTACAGTGATAGCATAGACATAGCATAGACATACTAAATACTAACTCATAAACATTTATGCCAGCTAGACATAAAACTCTATATTGTTGCTCCAATTTACCAAACAGACAAAATCTGAGTGTAATGAAAGATCAAAAGTTAGTGTGGCTCGCTGCCTTGTCATCAAATATAATCCTTGAATGGATACCCTCTAACCCTCAGCCTTTTCACTGCAGACTGTGCTGTTAACAAGATGCTATCTATCTGACAACATCTTTCTCTTTCTGGTGGTCAGAGAGACGAGGCAGGCTGCTATCATACATGATCAGTGAAGCACTCAGACCCAGCCTCAAGTACAGTTCACAATTCTCACTCGTGCTGGGGATGAAATCACCCTGGCTGGATTAGAGGCACAAATTATTCTAATCATTGTCATCATCATGATCATCGTCATTATCAGCATCATTATCATCCTCCTCCCTGTTTTTCCAGGTTAACATATGCATGTCTAGTGCTTCCTGTACCTGCAGCTTCACTGAGCACACAGCTTTTTTTTTTCAGTCTCATGCTTTAGTATAAATAAACATGAGCATAACAGCTTGGCTCGGAAGGATGGTGCTCTGCATGTTTATGGTGTTTGTTGGAAAGCAGCACTTGTCCTCCTGAACCACAGCTCAACCGGTGGACGGGATTAAAAACAATGTGCCGGCCATAACTTAGAGCGAGCTGCTTGGAGAAATGGACAACGTTAATCGAGGCTATAGCAATTTGGCTGTCAGATTTTAAGATGAGCCACTATGCCTGGATGTAAGGGGCTAGAAGAGACAGGAAGGAAGTAACGGAAGGAAGTAGCTCTGGTTGGACCGCTTGGCCACAGGAGCTTTAAATTAGAAATGTGAAGGAGCAGGGCGACAGGAGGGAAATGCGACAGGCATTAATCTAGCAGTGCGTTCACATGCGGTCATCCTTCCTGCCATTTCTTGTGCCAGCGAAGCCTCTCCTGAGTGTGACAGTAAAATTGTTTTGTGTGTGTGTGTGTGTGTGTGTGTGTTTATGCTCACATGCCTTATGTGCCTGTGTGTGTGCAAACAAAGATAATTTGATGCTCTGCTCCGGAATGCATCCACACTTTGTGTTTAGATTGCCAGAGCGCCAAATTATACCTTGTTAAGGTGCAGGAGGGCTGCTGTGCTTGCCGCAGTCCCCGGGAGGAAAACATGGATGTTTCTTCTGTCTGCATGAGCCTCGGGAGCAAGAGGCAGGGGGACACAGAGAGAGACCCAGAGTGGGGCGAGCCCATCTGCTCATCACCCAAAACTCATCTTCAATCAACAGCCTTGTTTTACGTACCTGTTAAGTCAGGAAGTAAATAAAATCTGAGCTAATGGCTTCTCCTCCCTTGCATCAGTGATGTACTATACAGAAATTTGGAGCTAATCTCACTAAGCAAATGCTTTTTCATTATGACAGAAATTAGCCGATCATGAACGCTTCCGAGCAAGGCCCCATCATTGTGTTCTCCCCCGTGAGCTTGTACTATTAATGAGAATGAGTTGCACTTTTCCCTAGCCCATTCAGGCAAAGGCAGAAATGGCACTGCAGTCCAATGTAATGTGTGCAAAATGAGCAACAGATCCTTGGATATCAATTAGAAGTTAATTTGCAGCTGATGAGTTTTGTAGTGACTGATTCTACCAAAAGGAAGGATTTTAGTACAATAGTGATGTAACTTGCTTGTTTTACTGCCTCTTGTTGTTTGATAATTAGAGGACAAAGATAGTGGAAGAAACATTAAAGTATAGACATGATGTGATGATATCAGTAATACGCCACTTTGGGAAATCTAGAGTTTTGACAGTTAAAGTCAAGAACAAAAGTCATCCCTCATGTCTCTCCAGAGATGAAATACCAGCTGTGCAGACTAAGTGTTTGTGTTGTACAGTGACATCGGTGTCTTCTCTCTGACCCCTCTTTCCACAGGATTGGCCTTCTGCTTCTGAGCAAATCTCTGGACAGAGAGACCACTGACCAGTATCGCCTGATTGTCACAGCATCTGATGGCCACCCTGGAGGGGTGAGAAACAACCCTTTCTTTGTTAGACCTGGCTCTTTAGAAGCAATGATCCGAAATTATTTGAACACATTCAGCCCCACAAACTTCATCTCATGAATGTGTGGTAGTTTTTCAGAAGCTATTAGGCACAATGACCCAACAATATTTTACCCACCCAATACCACACCGGAATAATGAATTTCAATTTTCACTGTCAAAACCTGGGCAATACTGGCAAGGTTTTGCCAGTCTTGCCAGTTGTTTACCTGGAATGCTGGCTCCTTTTCTAAATTTAGATTTCCATTTTTGTTTGGCAAGCAGTAGCTGTTTTGGGGAGCATGGCTTTCCATTCAGTTGCATATAACTTCTCTGTGTGCTGTGTTATTGGCTGGAATATTGTATCATCTGGGGTGTTGTGCAGTTGCGATATTCCTTTATCCATATATCAATCAGTGTCCCTAACCGAATTGTATTCTCAACATTCATTCATTCATTTATTTATTTTATAAACACATGTTTGATCACTATGTATTTGAACCCTGCGTCTTGTTTGTAAGCCAGATGTGGCCAGGACACCGCAATTTACACACTAATAAACAATTTCCTTTTGTTTGTTTTTTTAAGGAGGGGCCATCCACTTACCCCTATTCAACTGTTTTAATTATTGGGATTCTTTATATTTGTTTATTTTTAGATATAAAAAATGTACTGCACATGGGGCTCCAGATATGTCAGACGTAACCTCTCAGCTGTCACCAGGCACACAGCACTTTTATTATTAAATCTGGTCTTGAAAAGATCTGTCATTTTAACATTAATGTTTATCCTTTATTGAACTTAAAACCCACAACACCAGGACACATCAAAATCCTTGGTATCTTATCTATAATAATGTCTGGCATCAGGTTCCCTGTATAGTGTTGAAGCATCATTTATTATTCACTCTTTAGATAGGCAGTATTGTTTTAAATGGCCACAGGGTTGGGGAATTGGGTCTCAAATCACTTTAGACATCAACCTGTGTTTTGGGCTGTTCTTGGGCTGTATCATCATTTCATGATGAGTAAGCAGTTCCTCAGGCAGCAGTCACTGAGATAGGCACAGGAATGGAGAAGAAGAACAAATGTAATGCATGGAATATGATGCAAACTAAAGGAAAGGTGATGTCATATATGCCAATGAATTTTCCTTGCAGTATTGCCTTGGAAAACTAGTCTGGCCTCAGTGCTCTACTGCGCCTGAGTTTGCATTCGTCACTTCTCAGATTCTTTCAATTGTTTTTGTTTGTTTGAATTTTTTGGCACTCCTAGGGTCCAGAGGAATCATCTCTCTAGAGACTTTCTCTTACATCAGTACAGAGGCAGATGCATGAGCAGTGATTGCATTGTCCTAATATAATTCTTGGCCAACTGAAGGAAGGAAGGTGATGATATTATTGCAAAGTGCCGCTTGCTCCTCAGTTCAAAACATAATTGTTACTGCAAATAAAAACATCAAATTTGTTTGGCTCTGTGTTAAATCCAGTTATTCCATGCTTATCCATCTCCTTTACTTAGTCCTTGACTTGTCTCCAAGGTTTTCTGATTACAATTATGTTTGGTGGAACTAATTTAATTCTTGGAATTAGCCATTTAGGACATATCACCACCTTTAACTGGATGGTAAACGTAACTCCTCTATGTTAAGGCCGTGCAATATGCCTGCATGACTCTGGTTTGAACCAAATGTAAACACCAGGTAGTAGTAATAGGCTTTATCTTGAATGAACTGTTGACCGTGAATACAAGCGTCAACGAGAATTGAGTGATGTGTGTATGCCAATGTAACACGCTTTCAAACAGTTGAATTAAGTGGTGGTCGAGTACTTTTTATGATGACCCAATTGTGCGGCTATGATGCATGCTATTGACCCACGCACAAGGCTCTATGTTTATCGGTCCCTAGCAATTTGTTTATTCAGCACCATGGAGAGTAGCACTCAATGCAGCTCTGCACCATACAAACAAAGATGCACAGTTAATATATAGCTGCCTCCTACACAGTTTACCCTTCTTCACATTATCTACAAAAAACAGCTATTACATTCAGAAGGTTGCCTTTAGTTTCTTTACTTTTCTGTCTTCCCTATATAACGATAAATATTGTTTGCTTCCATAATGCACGATTAGGCAGAAATTAATAACAGGATAGCTTGGAAGAGAATGTGTCTACAAACAACATGTGCACATTACATAGGCACAGTAGCACACACTGAAAGGTTGCATTTTTTTTTTTTTTTTGTTATTTAGTTTTGAAAGTCCTGTGCTACATACAATATAATTATTGACTGCAAGTTTGTTTGTTTGTTTGTTTGTTTGTTTTGTTTTTCCCTGCACCCAGAGAAAAGCCAATATGACAATTATCCGCATGTTGCATATTTCGCAGGCTACCTGATTCAGGAAAAAAAGCATAACAATTTAACTAACATAACAATAGACCAATTGCTGCCCCTCTCTTCATGTTCTGAGAGGGGCTAGTTGATAAATTAAGCTTTTATAGAAGCCTGTTGGCAAGACACCAAATGCATCTTGTCACTAAACAAATGCTTTTCTAAGTGTATATTGCTCAGGGTTTTGTGCAGGTATACAGCTGTATTCAGCTCCTCGAACTGCTCCAGTCAAGATCAATGTTTACATTTCATCCACATTGTTCCCTCTGGACTTCACACTATGCTCTGACTGACTCCAAGGCACTCCAAGGCATCATCTAGGGCACTGCCCACAAAGTGAATAATCCAGTCAAAATGCCAGAACATAGCAATGATAAGGCTCCCCCCTATCACTGCAGTGCAACCAGAGATGCAAAATTCAAAGGCCATAGGCATTGTTATCAGGGAAAATGAACATAAAGACAGCTGCCTCAGAGGATGGGACTTCGGCTATTGAAAAACAGTTTAATGTCAATATGGATGATGTACAGCATTTTAAAGCTCCTCACAATTCCACATCAAACAAATATGCTAAAAAATAATAAAAAAAAAAAAAAAAAAAAAAAAAAAAAAAAAAACCTGCTGCCCATATGATGTCATCACAGGCATTGAGGTGTTGTAAGAGTTTTACATTCACAGAGCTGTCTGTGTGGCTTAGCCCTGAGAAGCAGCAGACACTGTAACTGAATATGAATGCTGGACCCTCTGTCTCCCAGCGAGAGCTGATAATCATATAAACCATCTTAATTTAATCAGACTTAACCTCAGTTGGCTCAATTTCGCAGCTGTCTCTGTTCTGGGCCGAGGTGAAATGTGGTTTCCTCTTTAAGATGCTCTGTGTGATAGGTAATGAACATTAGCTGATGAGCTGTCACGGCAGTGATGTTGATTGCCCCCCCCCTCACCTGCATACACATAAACATTCAATCCTGCTGCCCCTTTTTCATCTGTTGGCAGGCAGTGGTGTGCGCGTACATGCACGTGTGTGTGTGCATTTATATGTGACCGTGTATGTATGTGTGTCGGTTGAATAGGGCGACTGTAAATAAGAGGTATATTGGCCACTGGTGTTTGCAGTATTTCAGAGTGCCCTAGAATGGTAAGAGTGCACAGTTGGAAGAGTGTGTAACAGTTAGAGAAGGAGGTTCAGGATGGACAGGGACAAGGTCAGAGAGGAAAGAGCAAATAAATAAAGTGGAAGGAAGAGGGGGCTTGACCTCATAGAATGAGGTAACCACAAGCAGGTGCTCTCTGTCCTAATACTGATGGATGGATGTAAGAACCAAGACCCTTTACCTGGCTAGCTTGTGTGTGAGCATGTGTGTGTGTGTCCCTTCTTGTCCCCGCACTTTATTATTAGCTGACCCTTGTGGGCTAAATGTCAGAGCTAGTAAGAAATGCTGTCACAACAAGAAGAGAGTAGAGTGAGGGATCAGGCTAGAGGGTGTGGGGGTTAGGGGTTCTCATTTTTTGAGAGTTAGACCTGCGAGAAAGGCGAGAAACTGCGAGAAACAGGGAAAGGATCAAAATAAGTGCAGGTTGAGGAGGGATGGAGGGGGTCACCAGGGATTCTGATATGTAATTAGAACAGAACTTCTGTAACCATGGGAACCTGACACAAGAAGAGAATGAAGTCATCCTCCCGCCTGGTGCTGCTCATCTTTGAATGCATACATAGGCACTCATGCACGCACGCACGCATGCACACACACACACACACACACACACACACACACACACACATATATATATATATATATACATATGGAATTACATATTTTACAAATTCCTTCAATTCCATATATTACATATATGGAATTGAAGGAATTTGTGAGGAAATGTATTTGTTCCAGTGCTGCTGGCAGGTGATTGGTTAGCAGCATTGGTGGCCTTGCTCTCCTTCATGTTGATTAAGCCTATCACCTGCCATGTGCTCAGTCACCGACAAATTTAAATTCAGTGATGGGCTACTCAATATGTTTTTTCCCATGGTGTAAAACAATCATACACATTATTTTCAGTTGAATCTAACCATGACAGGGTTATATATCAAGGCAGTTATATATCAAAAAGTTCAGTGTCCTCTACTATGCAAGGCTAAATTAGCTGTCCTGCTAACCACTTAGTTAGTAAAGTAGGGCTCTGTTCAGGTTCAGATCACGTTAAGTTACAGTCTCCAACTGTAATATTAGCTCTTGGTTTTGGCATTTTATAAATGCAACACAATAACTTACCTTCAGCCAAAGGTGTGCTTTTTAATCTCAGTTAATATTCATGAGTGTGTATGGTGGGCGGTTTTCCCAGGAGTACCCAGAGGAGGTGTGTGACTCGGTCATGTTCTGGTTTTGTTCAGTCTCTGTGTGTCTCTGCTGTTGGGACCCCAGGCACAAGTTTTTTTTTGTTTGTTTGTTTTTTTATTTTTTGTTTAAGGCAGCAGTATAAACCTGTGAAAACACCTCAACATCTAGAGAAACTTAACTCACATCTATGATGCATTGTATGGCCGAGGGCAACACTTAATAAGCCACGACTGACTGGTTTGCCTTTGAGGGGCGTGAATTAGGATTTGTCAGTTGTATAATTAAAATGAAAACATGGGTAATTACCTCATATGAGGTCTTGCTCAAACACTTTTTTTGGTCTAGTTTTTCTTTGCATGTAAAGATTGAAAACCATTTCCTTAAGTGACCTGTTGTTTTCAAGCAGCATTTAATTTACCTGAGGAAAATCATACAGACCTGGAAAGTTCTCTGCTGTTAGTTTAAACTGTTTGTAATTCATGAAACACAGTTTGGTCATCCGTGCGGCTGGTTCAGGGTTACATTATCACGCAGCGTAGGCTGTGATGATAACTGCAGTTGCCAGGTAGGCTTAGGGCCCAAACATTCAGGTAGGGATGCTGCATAAACCTTAGATGAGGCAATACATGGCTCTTAACAGCCAGAATGCATCAGTCCCCGCCACCGTGGCTTCCAGTAGGGTTGTCACTTGAAAGGTGAAGCAGCACCGGCCAAATCTTTAAGACTGCAGGGACGGAGGAGGAGACATCACAGAGCTGTCTTTTCTATGATAAATAAGTAATAGCAGCTCATTAATCAGACTGATGGCTGTTGAGCAATGACGCTGTAGCGGCGGGATGCTTTTCTTTGATAGGAGCGCCCACGCCAGGACGGAGAGCCTAATTGGCTTCAGGAGGTGTAGAGTGCATTCTTTCGTGGTAGTTAGCCTGGTGTCCCTTGTGAAATGAGAAGCGAGGAGAACTCACCACCACACCGGCGGGCTAGTCGCGTCCTTTTGTATTCTTGTTTTAGTTCATGTAAGCAAAGGGGGAGAGAGACATCGGGTGTGATGGCATTTGGCAAGGGTTGCTGTGTCAGTCCATACATGAAAGAACTGATTATATACATCTCAGAAGGCAGAACAAAGAAAACAACAATGGTGAAGGCATTCCCAAAGGATGATGAGATGAAGGTGACATTAACTAGGTCATTTCCCTCGTGCCGTGCGCCTCGGAATGCCTCATCTGCCAGGGC
This sequence comes from Myripristis murdjan, assembly GCF_902150065.1. Lineage (NCBI taxonomy): Eukaryota > Metazoa > Chordata > Actinopteri > Holocentriformes > Holocentridae > Myripristis > Myripristis murdjan. The sequence goes on along the minus strand of NC_043994.1, from coordinate 15,981,845 downwards.
AACTTCAAACGACTGTCTTCCGGGAAATATTTTTCTTGCATGGGCCAACTCCTCCCACAAACCATCCCATCCTTTCTCCCCCCCAAAGGAGAGCATTTACACCATTATGTACATAACTCTTTGTCTCCATGCACTGAGGTATTGTAGATTGTGCATATTCAGCTATCTTTCCTTGTTGATTTATTGGAGAGTTTCAAAGGTGTGTGTGCTGTGTCATTGTTTGAAGGTTAACAGGAGTGTATTGGGTATGTGCCGGCCCTCCAACTCATAGATTATTGCTATTAGCAGCGTGAGGCAGCGGAGCGTCCCGTTTACGACGCTGCATTGTTGTCTTTTATTATTGAAGAACCACATTCCTTTCAACAATGAAACTCTAAAACAAAGAATGCTGAAAAAATAAGTTTTAAATTGTGCAAGCGTTTTCATCCATGTAAGTAAATAAACCAATGCATCATGAGCTCTACAAATGCCATTGTTCCTGCCCATAAATATCATAGCTGCTAATCTGTGCATGCTGATGAGTTGTCTCCTCGGCAGGTTCTCAACTTTTTAATAATTTATATTTGGTTAATTGTTTGGCTTCCATAATATGTTTTCTCTCAGCTGTCACTGTAACGGTACCTTTTAAGAGGGGTTTTTGTTATAATTTTGAGTAAGCATTTAGCATTTGCCCATGTTTTATTAATGCTGTTAATATAGATGTTTGTGCATTAGCAAAACTCATTTTCCAGAGTTCATCACATAAATTATTCATTTAGTGGTTGGTTACACATTTCACCCAAACAGAATCATCCAAAATCATTTTTTATTACAATGCATCCATGGTGTAATGGTTTTCTCAAATGGCTTGTGTGTAAAGAAATGAATGCTCCAATGTACAATGCAAAATTGGTCTGTATTGTGCGTTTTTTCCCCTCCAGACGTCCACTACCACTGTGAACATCGTGGTTACTGATGTCAACGATAACGATCCTCTATTTGACCTCACCTTACCCACCAATTTGACAGTCCAAGAAGAAGAGGCCAATGTGTTTGTAGGACAAGTCAGGGTAAGCACAAAACATTCTGTTCTTTTTTCACATTTAGAAAGACACCTTGTTCCAATGTGAAACAGCATTTTCTTTCCAACCATATTTCACCTTTGGTTTCTCCCACTCTTGTATAAACCAATGTCCTTCCTGTTAAGATGTATTGGCCACTGAGTGACACTTGTACTTCAGTGCTCATTATTGTTGTCCATGGAAAGTGAAATGGCAGTTTCCAACACGGTTGGTCTTGTTGGGCAGATTTGTCACCCAAATCTACATCCCTGTTGACTGGTTTGGTTTAGCTCCACTGAGCAGGCAGACTTTTCTAATTACTGATGTAGATTAATAGGGCTGATGTTTGTCAGTGGATTAATCACAGAATAATAGAAGGAGACATCCTCTGTGAGTGTGCATATACGTGCTTACTTAATGGAAGATACATGGCATCATCTTGATTTTTATCTTTTCCATGTCTCTCTTAAGAGAAAACAACATAGAGATATCCCTGACCTAGCCACTGGTCTTTAACAGAATGTTTTTTTGTTTGTTTGTTTGTTTGTTTTTTTCTGATTTAGGATAAAAAAAAAAATGTTTTGGAACAAGAAGTAATTTGCTCATTAACTCTTGCAAGGTCCTTCACATCATTTTGTGTATTTTGTATATTGTGTATTTTGTGTGGATTAATTGAGTCTTGCTATGTCTTTCTGTCTTTGAGAAACTCAGAGAGTACTACCTCCTTATCCAGTGAATGTTAACGCTTCATTAACAAGATTCTGCATTGGTATGCAGCGTCTGTATTAGGGGAAAGGTGTATAGGTAATAGATTAATTACCCAAAACAAAATGATCAGTGAGTTGTGTCCCCCTGCTGTTTGCTGTTTGCACCAGTCTTGTTTAAGCAAAAGCAGCTGGAAGTCTTCCCTTCAGTTGTGTTTGGAACATATCGACGTTTTTTTGTTTCTTTATTTTGAGGAATTTGAATTGAATGAATTCTAAGCATGAAAATACGCAATAGATTTGGGAAAATCTTTGAAATTGGATATTGGAATTTCATTGTGGCTCTGATGTCTGGCCACTTCTCCCTTTTTCAGTGTCTTCACTTGAGCAAGACACAGCTCAGGGCTCCGCTTCAAATTTAGCGCAGGTTAAGTCATGTTCCTATGTCCTTCAGCCAAGACAAAAACTATGTGAGGCAAGATGCTATCTTGTGACTCATGTTGACTGGTGTTACTCTGAGCTGAGGCAGTGCCTGGGAGAATATTTTATTTATCCCTTTGTAACTTCTTGCCTACTGAGTTGCCAAGTTTGTTTTTTTTTTTTTTTTTTAAATTGTCACTCTCAGCAGGGTGGTGACATTCTCTTTAAATGAAACAGTTGCCTAGAAATTCTATAATATAGGCCTAAAGGCTGTGCCATATTTCTAATTGTGCAATAGCCTTGGATTATTTAGCATATTAAATGGACTTGCCTCACTGCATTCTTCATTCATTAGGCCTATAATAGATTAAAATGAGTTTTTATTTAATTTGATTTTAACGTCAAATGCTGTAATTGGAAAGGGCTTGAGGCCAAAGACATCACCTGTGCTGAATAGCATATCATCCAGGCTAAACAAAGCGAAGCTGCTGCTGTTAGTGAGTATTGAAAACCAATTTAACCAAAACCACAGAGTTGACACTCTGTTTATGCCATGTTTTCTCTGGAGTAGACATTGTGTGGAAGAAAAAAAAAAAAAAAAAAAAACATAAAGCAAGTTGCAAGTCAAAATCAAGCAACTCAAAAGGATGTCGGGTAGTGCCGTTTTTTTGAGCAACCTCCACTCTCTCATGCTGCTCCAGATGTACCTTGCAAGAGCTTGGCTGCACGGTGCAAGGCTGGAGTCTGAATTTTAAAGATGAATCCCCGCTATGTGCACTTACCTCATCTCCGAACAGCAACCGAGGCCTGTAATACCTTCTCCAAAATATTGGTATCTAGATTTGTAAACAGATATTAAAATGGTTATGGTTTTATCTGTGGACACTTGAAATATTAGTGTGACCACAACATAGAAATCACTCTTGTTTTAGAAAAAACATAGTTAGAAAAGATAAATTAAACACTTTTTAATTACTTGTACATACATCAAATTTTGTGATTGAAAAGGGAAATCAACATACGGTTCTATTAACGTCAGAGTTTTTTTTTTTGTTTGTTTGTTTGTTTTTTGTTTGTTTTTTTTGTTTTGTTTTTTAAATAAAAAGCTCAGTTTTGCTCGGCTGATTTGCTGTTCAGCAGACACTCTGGTATCAATCTCATTCACCTGCCACAGGTGTCATGCTATACACTTCCAGCATAACACATTTCATTATATTTCTCAACAGGTTATATTATGGACTACCAGGACATGATACCAGTTTATGAAGTGTGAAATGAGAGGAAAGGACAGACGAGGGAAGCTTGTTGTTTGCATTAGGCAAAGCGGCTTTTAGCCTCACTCTCCAGTGAGTTTCCTCAGAAATGCAGCCAGCAGCTAGAGTGGGGTCTGGCCCACCCCACCTTCACTCACCCTCCGTCTCACCAGGGAGAGCTTTCTCAGCAGCTGGTGCTTAGCTAAGTTGAGCTGAGGCTGTTCCTTTCTGTCTGAAAAGAAAAGTACATTAGACACTTAGCAAGACCAAATCCTTCTTCCCCTGCACATGCACATGGATGGAGAGGTTATATCCTCGTCTGTGGTAGCTGATCAAGAAGGGATGCAGGCTATAGTTGGAAGCAAAAACACATGTCAGAAACACATGTCATCAAATAAGTGAAATAAGCCTAATCTCTGAAAGACAAATTACATGTTGTAGACACAAATTATATGGCCATAATGCTCCTCCACTGTAAATTGATTTATGTGACAGCAGCATGAATTGGACATAACATATCCACCTGTCACATGAAAAGGTTAGCTAATGGTTAAGGTTTTAAGGTTTTGAGTAAACAAACAAACAAAAACAACAAACAAATACATAAATAAATGAACTCTTGGCATCAGTTCAGTCTCAAACAAAATCCAGGTTTTTGAAGTCGAGGCTAGATATATCCACTCATCCACCCACATGATCACAATGCCCTTACTGTCTATGAGACTATAATTAGAATTTGTTTCTCGTTGTGTCTCTATGTAATGATTTTTTCATGTAGAACACGTATTTCATTTCAAGATGCTGTGTTTAAGACCAGACTCTTCTATGAGATTTCAAGACAACCTGTCAGCTTGGGTTATTCAAGATGGATCAGTCTATTGTTGGGTCTGTTTGTTGGCTTGTACTGTGTCACAGTGGGATTGATACACATATATACTTTCTAGCTATCTAGCTATCTAGCTATCTATTCATCTGTCCTGAGTTGAGATCAGAGCATTTAGTGGGGATTGATGGTCAGAATTGTTCACATTGGCATTCAGACTTTGTCCATGTACCAAAGCTCTCACTAGGCGCCTCTAGAGCAGCTACACATGCTGGGCAATGTTTCCCTAAAAAGAGGTTTTCCCTGACATCTCTGTGATTCTCTTGCAACATTTATTCTTTCCTACACAATAGGAAAAATGGGTTTAGGTATAGTGGCCGCTTTTGATTAGATTTGCATTCAAAACCTGTGGCCCTAACCATGGAAAGGCTTCAGCTTTATTCCATTGACCTACAGTAACTGATGTACCTCTCTGGCCTCAAGCCATGTCCAGACTATTGCACTTGATATTGAAATTAAATTTAAACAGAGGCATCTAATATAGAACCAATGAATAAACAATGCAAGTTGATAAAATATATTAACAGCATATTTGGCCCATTCTGCTATTCTTTTTCAGTCTGTAGAATTCAGTTTCTCAAAATTAAAGACTAGTGTTCCTCATGAGGGGAATGTGACTGATCCACTGTGTGCCAATTTGTGAAAACGTACTAACATCATAATGCTGGAAGCCCAGTGGGCATGCTGCAAGTCAGTGCTACAGGAGTTAGAGTGTCAGTAACTTGTTTTGTGTGAGTTTTGTCTTTGGTGAAGGACACAGGTGCATGACTTAAGTGTGCCAACTCTGAATCAGAGCCTGACAAGAAGCCTACAGGGGAGAGACACAGTCCAGCCGCCATGGCTCTGGCCGTTGTCTCAGTAGGTTGGCTGCATGTGAGCATAAAGCTGTTGAAGAAAAAAAAAAAAAAAAAAAAAAAACATGACCTTCAAAGTATAAAATCATTTTTTTAAGTGAAATGATTTGCCACAATGCAGCAATAAGTAGACGAGTGCACTCAGCAGAGTGCAGATCTCCACCAGGCCTGTCTGGGGACATGTGGGTGGTGAACAGGAAGTGCAGGGCAGGCTCTGTGTCCAGTGTGTACACATGAGAGTAGCAGAATAAAGGGGAGACAATATGCAGAGTATGTTATCATACCACCCTAAGTCTGACACAGGCATTTCAGCAGCTGGTTGACATTATTGAATGTTTTCAGTTGACCACAATGCTGTAATGTTTGTTTGAATGAATACAACCCAAATTGTCTTACCTTGGCATGCAAATGTGGGCATCAGAAATTCCAAAAGACCAACCATGTAAAATGCCAGTATCAAAGAGAAAATGCCAACAAAAGAATCCACTAACTAACATGCCCCAGCACATACCTTAATTTTGAATCTCTGACAAGAAGGCACAATTGAAACCACCTTTGAATCTGTGGCAACAAGACATGATGTGTTTTCCCTAGTGGAAACAAATGAAAAAATAAATAAATAAATAAATAAATAAATAGATTCCAAAGTGAAGCAGTTGTTTATCACTTGCAGCCCATACCAGCCCCTACCAGTTAGTACCCGGTTGTGATATAAAACAGCTGAAGACAGTGATGTTATGAAGTCAACTTCTGAAGACCGGAGATAATGTCTGTTTAGAGAGCTCTCCACAGTACAGTGTGTGATGTTTGGATTCATTTACCTCCCTTTTGTGTATAATAAACGTCATATTTTCACATTTGTCATCTCTTCTTCTCACTCTCACTTAGCCTTAGCCTCTTACTTAATAGAGATGAACCACCCACAAAGTGCCAAGGTAGGCCAGAGGGACCAAGAGCAGTTTTAAACACATGAATGTAGTTTTGGTCTTTTGTTTAATATAGCATACACCATTTTAGTATTGCATTGTGTTTCATCACCCCTCCTGATAGGCATAAATGTTGTGTCACCAGTAATTCTCTTTCTAACCGCCGGGGTATCACCTTTTTAATGCTAAGATTTTAGAGCTTTGTGTCCAACACCATGTCTGTTACAAGTTGGTCTTACAGTTGTCAAAACAGATACACCTCACAGCCAACACACACCGAGTAAAAGTCAAGTGACAGACCCACTACAGACTTTTTAAATTCACCTGCTATATGTGTTTACTCCATTCTTTTGGCAGGTAATGTGTTTTCTGCATTTCACTGAATTTACCTGCAGGTAGGCAGCTTTAATGCAGCAGACTACCAAGCTACAGACAGTTGCTGCCAGTGAAGATGACTGCAGAGCAAGCGCATAATGTTATTAAGTAGCTTAATGCTAGCCCTAAAGCATTTTGGATTATCGCTATGGCCTAATTGGAACTGGTTCCCACCTGTTCTTATTTTATGCACACTCAGATACACTTGAGACTGTTAACCATGCTATCACAATTGACAGGGTTGCTCCATGTGTTTATAAAGCCATTTGTATACTGACTTACATGTCCTACACCACACAAGCCCATACTGTGACTCTGACTGGGGAAGCTGTAATCTGAGCATGCATATTGGCCATGACTGGAGGACAGATTGATTAGCATTCATGTCAGCGGCACCATGAAAGCATCATGCAGGATAGCCGCTAATCGCAGTAGCTGTTCAACATGATATCACTCATTCGTTAACAAACTCATAATTACCCTTCCCTTGCAGATTCCTTGATAAAGCTGTCAAAGCCACTGATATGTCACACACCCTTAGGTCTGAAGGCATGGTTATGCTGCGTTTCACTTGGTCAGCACACCTACAAAAACTGAAGTTATGTGGAGGAGCTGTTTTCATACACAAGCTGTAGTTAGCCATAATTTTAATTACAGGTTAATTATCACATATTATTATTTGTGTCTTTTTTTTTTTTTTTTTCAATGGTTTGGCTGTGCACGGCAGGCATTAGCACTTTCTGTCTGCCAAACTGTGACAAAGGGGTAGAGAGACATCATTTGTATCAGTAAGTGGGTATTCAGCCTCGTTCACACAATATTTTCAACATTAGTCGTTCCTCAGCGGTTTTTATTGTGGCAGGTCTAATTAACTTTTAATTGATCCAAAACCATGATGAATATGCTCTTTTTACGAGAGCAGGAAAAAACATCCTAAGCCAAGCCAGCAGCTTACAATGCCCGGCGTGAACAGGTATAGTATGTGGTTTGTCCCCCGGCGGCTACAAAAATATACAAAATTGTTAATTGATTCATTGGCCATGAATTAATTGGATTACACTTCTTACAAAGCAAAGAGCTGTTAGGGGAGTTTTGTTATGTAATGTCACTGCAGAGAACTAGTGATCCATGTGCACATATTGACATCCTGTTCTTCCTTCTGTTTTCCAATGGCTTAATACCGAGGCTCTGAACATTTGTCAGAGACTCCATGTAAAACAAATTGGGGGCAATCATATGTATATCCTCCTCCTGCTCCCTCTGCTCCTCTTTGTGGCCCTTTTTTTGGCTCTCTTTGTCCTTACTTGCACAGAGGTCAAGAAATTATCGTCAAACAAGGGAAATAAATGTGGGCTGAAGTCTCTTTCCCTCCCTCTCTCTCTGTCTCCCTCTCTCTCTCCCTCTCTCTCTCAATTACAACGAGGAATTAGTACTACACATTGGAGCCGATCGCAGTTCGAGCGCACACACACACACACACATACACACACAATCCACAGTCATACTAATGACCTGTCATATCCAAAAGGGATTTGGAATTTGTAAAGCAACTAAGTTCCCTGCAGGATCATCACAGAGTAGTACCATGTGCCTCGAGCTTTTCATCTTTCTGATGATTTTTTTTTCTTTTAAAATCATTATTTATTTATTTATTTTATTTATGTATTTATTTATTTATTTATTTTGCATTTTAAAAAAAGCGGTGCATGCTGTCAAAACTTGATTTAGCATTCAATGATTTCTTTTTGATGAAATGCAGAGTTAGCATGAAAAGGCTTCTGGCCTTTTGAACTTGCAAATGATTAGTCATGAGTCTGTGACAAAGCCGCTAATCTCAATATGAAGAAGAGAAAATGAGGCTGCAGTGTATGAGGGCTATGTAAGCTTAGATTTTGTTTTCGTCGTGGCACTGTAGCTAATGTGTGTTTGTGCTTGAAGGCTGTGTGATGGCAGGGTAAATATGTAAAGCATTAAGATGAAGCCGAGCTATAATGGATCATGTAATGGATCACACCGAACCCAAAAGAGCTGATATCTGCTCGAAGGAAAATACCCTGAATTTAAGTGCTCAGATATGTTACTCATATGCCCTGGGAGTTTTCATGGTCAGCATTCACCACTCACCCCAAGAACCACAGATAAGACATAATACATGACCTCTGACTCGCCTGATTATTTTCTGATGATAAAGTCATATTTTCTGCTGCAGAATTGATATCACTTCAGTAAAATGCTGTAACGGTTTGCACAGCCATTCACTGAGTCCATAATGTCCCTTTTTGTCATTTCTTCATTCATTCATTCTCTGCTTTAGGAGGTACTCTGGTATAGCATCACAGATTGGTATATTGATTCTCTGGTTTCCAATTCTGGAATAAATGTGTCCATGCTCATCTTGTGGAGCTGCCCTAAGCTCTGAGTAAAACATATTACTGGCTGAGAAAAATACAGTAAATGTTAATAGTGTCTTGATGTTTCTCACAAGTTGTCAGTTTACTTTGGCGGCAGGGAGAAGAGGAGTTATTGACTTATCATTTTGTGAGCCCAAGAATTCAGATTTTATTCAGCCAACGAAGTCTCTCAGTTTAGTATAAGCTGATGGCAATACAGTATTATCTGACTATTATACTTCCATCTGATTATTGAGGCTACATTTCAAGTTGCCTCTCCACTCAGTTTGTGTTGGCACAGATACATCACAACTCATTTGAGCACAGATGTACTGGTGCAGTGAATTATGATCATTGTAGTTCACTTTCAGAGCCTGACAGTATTAAATTTTGATTGTTTGAGAACTACATTGGCCAGAACAGCCAAATTTCTTGTATCACAACACCTGAAATGAATCCAAAACAAAAATTTACTTGGCAAGATGTTAACTTACCTGGGCAAGCCACCCAGATATTAACATTGTATGGGAAACACTGGGATTATCACACTTTCCCATTAGTGCCAATATGATCATATTTTAAAATAATGTTATAGATCTTCCCAGGACTAACTCTCTTTTTTTATCTCTGTAGGCCACAGATCCAGATGCTGGAGCCAATGGTCAGGTGCGATACCGGATAGTGAATCATCCTGGCCTGTTCACAATCAACGTTAATGGCAGCATCTTCACAGCGGTGCCTCTTGACCGGGAGCGTAAAAATCAATATAACCTGATAGTGGAGGCCTCAGATGGGGCAGTGGACCCTCGACGGACCACGTTGACCCTCTTAGTTGAGGTCACAGACATTGATGATAACAGTCCAGTCTTCTCCCAGCAAACTTATGTGGTGAACGTTCCTGAAAACACCCCTGTAGGCACTGTGGTCCTGGTTCTAACCGTAAGTCTCCATTATAAGATTTCCCCTCTCTGTCTTCTGTTCTCTCTCTCTCTCTTCCTCTCCCGCTCCTTATGTTTTTTTTGTTTTTTTTGCACTTTACTGTACATCATGCAGCATGCAGCAGGGGTGCTCTAAACAGCTGCTGAATTAACACTCCTTCAACATCCTTTAACTTCAAAGGAGCAGGCAATTTGGCCTGTGTTTAAAATGTCATATGCTTCCGGGCGGAAACATTTAACATTTCACAAACGCAGCTGAGAGGAGCATTTCCTTCATGTCAGAGCTCTCTGGGCATTTTTGGACTCAAGCAGAGTGAGACTTAAAGCTGGATTTTTCCACATGAGACATAACCAGACTTTAAAAGGGAATCATTCCTCCTTCCCTCCTGACAAACATTAATGCAAGCCTTCACAAATTTCGGAAAGCGTAGTGATGGAAGCTGTCTTGGGTAGACGCTGCACTGTCAAGCACATGATGCATTGGCTTGCACCAAAGTGGACAGGCATAGGGAAAACATAATGCATGCAGAGTAAAAAGTGGAGGGGGGAGTAATTGCGGGCATGCTGTGAGTGACATATCTCTCATAGAGGAGTAAAGTAAGAGAAGAGCGTGAGAAATGCAAGGTTGGGGTGGGATGGGGGGGGTGACTGGCACTAGCAGTGTGACAACGTTAATCTCCCACACAACGAGACCTCAACCCTAAGCGGACGGGGGTGGCTGGCGAGAGAGAGAGAGAGAGAGAGAGAGACAGAGAGAGAGAGAGAGAGAAAGAGAGAGAGAGATGGGTGGGCGGATAGACGCAGTGACACAGCCGACATCTGGGCAGAATGAAACCCACCACTCAACCTCCTTTTCTCTTTACCCTCTGGCGATGGCTTTCTTTTGTCTTTGTACATTATTTTTTATTTAGGAATTTATTTTATCCCTTTGGTAAATCAGTGACTGACTGGTTGTGCTGTATATAAAACACACAAAACACAAAAGAAGTAATTTATAGTCTCAAAAGATATCACTTCCAGGAACAAGTATAAATTTGTTGAAACAAACCAGAATAAGGCAGATCAGTCCACCATTATCAGGAAAATGGCAATTAAAGAAAAAAGTCGATCAGCATTGCAAACAGGTGGGATTATCTCACTGCATTGGCAGATTTTTTTTTTTTTTTTTCCTGTTTTAAGAGCAACGAGATAAGACTTAAGGCTAAATATGAGCCTAAATTACCCCTGTTGGATTTTTCTTGCAGCACAGCATGTGCAGTGTTCATGTCTCTAATAACCTCCCACTGCAGTCTAAAACATATGCAGATGAGGCTAATATCTACTTTGAGGGTTGCCATTTGATGCAACAAGGACCAACCAAACCCATCCCCTATGATTTATTTCATCAGAACATATTAATGATTCATATTATTGCCCCACCAGCATGAAATTGTAGAATTAAAATAGAGACATAAATATTCATTGAATTCATTGAATATACATTTACTGTGCCTATATGACTATATGCAATGTGCCAGTTCTAAAAATATATCACACCCTGTCTTGCCAACAGACCGCTGTCTCTACATACATCTGCCCCCGCTTCCCTTTCTTCACAGGCGGTAGACGCAGACCTGTTCTCCAATGTCACATATCGGATCAAGACTGAGTCAGCCCGGCAGCTGTTTTCTCTGAACCCTGTCACAGGGGAGTTAGCTGTGCTGCAAACCCTGGACTTTGAGGACCTGGCAGCCATGGGGATGGGTGCCTCTTACACTTTCCAGGTGGAGGCTGTCGACCAAGGAGGGGTCACCCCCCCGGGGCTGGCTACAGTCACAGTCCGCATCACAGTAAGAACCCCCCCTCAGTCTGCTACCTTTCCCAGTGTTATGTATTCTCCCTCTGTCTACACTCAGGATCCCTCAGGAGCTGCAGCTCTGGTTGCAAATACGCTGTGAGTCACTAGGAGTGTTTAAGCAACAGCTAGCATAAGCCGCAGTACATAATGGGGACTGAAAACACACAGCGCCGCACACTGCACTGTTTGTGTGAAACATTTTGTTCCCAGTCTGCGCTGACTGAGTATATAACTTCTATGTATTGACTGACTGATATAAAGTCATTAAACAGGAAGTAAATGTTCTTGCCTCTTCATCTGTCAATCTCGAGAGAGGATTTTTGTGGGTGATGGGTCAAGAATACCACTAAAATGTTCGGTCTTATATCACGACCAAGCTGATAATATATGTGGCCTTGAAAGGTTTTTCAATTTTTCTTTTTCTAGTTTCTAAGTTTCTAAATTAATTTCTAAAATGATTTCCATGTGTGTTGTGATTGGTCTCTACAGTGATGGCATCACACAAAGTCCAGGTTTTGTCAAACCTCACAGCCAGAGTAACTCATCATATCCTGTACTGAAATCTAGCTTGAAAAGACAGCATTGAATCTGTGTCAAGACATTCAGAATCCGTGTATCATTCGTTCTTTCTATTTTCAATTGCCAATCAAAAATTAAAAAATGAAAAAGTGACTGGTTATTTTGTTATTTGTTTTTTAATCTAACACCAAAATCCAAAATATGTCTGGTTTTTCATAGTTCAATTTTAGGCTCGGATCAAAATACCAAATTGAAAAACGGGAATCAGGACTGAATTTGATTTTATTATTTAATTGGTCCGGTTTACGTGACCCAGAAGTTTGGTAATGAGCGGTAGCTCACAGCAGATCACAGCAGCCAGGTGCATTCAGTCCCGCCACCCTGATCACCGCCACCATGGATAGTTATTACGTGTTGTTTCGAGGACCAAAGCGTGTGGCCCTAAAAGAAGAGGACATGACAACCGAAAAAATCAGCTGAGCTGAGCGGCACCGGACGCTCACCTGTCAGATCCGGCAGACCTGACCGGGTGGGCGCGGTACCGTCCGGTGCCGCGGCCGGCCCGCCTGATGCCGCGGCCGACTGGCGCCGCGGTAGGAGTAGTAACATGGAAGTAATTTCGCCTAGGGCGGCAACATAGGCAGAACCGCCACTGTGCAATTTCACAGAAAAGGGCCGGGTTTCCCAGATCGGTTAAGAAGGTCTCTGGAGCTACTACCCATCATTGTTAAGAAGCTCAGCTGATTTTTTCGGTTGTCATGTCCTCTTCTTTTAGAGTCACACGCTTTGGTCCTCGAAACAACACGTAATAACTATCCATGGTGGCGGTGATCAGAGTGGCGGGACTGAATGCGCCTGCTGCTGTGATCTGCTGTGAGCTACCACTCATTACCAAACTTCTGGGTCACGTAAACCGGACCAATTAAATAATAAAATCAAATTCAGTCCTGATTCCCGTTTTTCAATTTCGTATTTTTGATCCGAGCCTAAAATTGAACTATGAAAAACCAGACATATTTTGGATTTTGGTGTTAGATTAAAAAACAAATAACAAAATAACCAGTCACTTTTTCATTTTTTAATTTTTGATTGGCAATTGAAAATAGAAAGAACGAATGATACACGGATTATTCAGTGCCCAGGCTGAATGGATTTCCTTTGTAAAATGTCTTTTGGCCTCCTGACCTACCTGTCCCTGCAGCCTCAGCAGGGCAAAGACAGGCTGATGGATAGGTGCGTCTGCTTTAGACCCAGTGCTATTCCAGATCTGAATGACTCATTAGCTTTGTGACAGCAATTATGTCAGGATTTTCAGGAGCTTGTGTTCCCTTTCCAACCTTTCAAGAGATTAACAGCTGAATCCCAACGAAAGGATTAGACGCCTTCTGTTGTGACACCGCATGTGTGTGCATGCTCGAGTGTTTGTGTGCATGCTTATGCGTCTGTGTTTGTGTTTGTGGGAGCCTACGTCTGTCTGTATTCCTTCTCTCTCTATCTGTGTGTATTATGTGCATTCATATTGTACATATGTGTAGATGCACATTTATCTCTATGTATATGATTTTGTCTGTATGCACACCTGGTGACACAGTCGCAACACAGCAGACATTGTGTTGAAGGAGAATGCTTTCCACATTGACCACAAGAAAAATAGGAAGAACCGCATGATCTTATTCAAACAGGTTTGCTGCATGGTCGCCCTACCTGGAGAGTGAATTTGTCCTCCAATAAGGACAAGCTTTGATGCAGTGTTCTTGCTGTCACCTAGGAACAGTGTTTGATAGGATAAGGCACAGCAGAGCCAGTGTTATCAAACTCTTATGTCTGCTATTTGAAATGGCAGACATGAATTAGAGTGAGTCTAATGGATTCACACAGGCTTCCCAGGGACTTGAGATGGAGCTGATTCCAGTAATTCCACTTCCTTCACCATATAACACCTCCAGAGGGTTATTTGAAGTCACTCGTGTTTGATTTCCTTTTGTTTTGTTTTGTTGTTGTTTCCTCCGTTGGGTGGCTCACAGTGATGGATTGGGTGTCCTGCACGTCTTGCTGTTCCAAATGGATCTCCTAAACTTTTCCCTCTGTTCTTGTGCTTCAGAAATATAAGACAGACACCCTGTATGTGTGTGGGTGTCCGCCTGAATATAGCTGTGCGTGTGCACATGCATAGCCCTGCGCATGCACTGTGTTCTCAACCTTCCTTGTGAACTGTTCAAGACTGGGCTTTGTTGTTGAAAGAAGGAGCTGCAGGTCATAGATTTTGAGCTAGAAAACACTGAACAACTGTTGTTGTTGATAGAATACTTTCTGTTGCCCGTGGCTTGGACAAAAGCAGAAAAAAGTAAAGAAAGAAAGGGATCAGACACCAGTGTATGTACATGGAACTGAGATATTCCCTGAGATATATGAATGGCTGGCCAAGTTTTCAGTGTCACTCTGCAAAGCAAAGGTTGCACAGCAGTAAGGGTTGACATGTTTGCAGGCTCACAATAATGTACAGCTACATTGTTGTATGTTAGTTTATATGAATAGACTGTGAGCAATAGCAATGGTCATGCTTTTCCATCCTCACTGCAATCTCGAGAGTGATCTCTGCATCAAAAAACTGTATCATGTCCTGAAGGAGGTTTTCATACAGTTGTTAGAGTGCAGCAACTTGTATTCTGCTGTAGTTCACAAAGACTTTCAACATGTTAGTCATGGTGCTCCACTGGATACAAGGGCCAGGATTAGAGCTCAGAATTAGTTTGATTGCTCTCATGTGTTTCAAATGAAAGTGGAATGGAAACATCCATTTATTGTTACACCACATTTCTAAAGTTTCGCAAAATAATGTTGCAAAGTTTTTAATCAGCCAGCCTTAGCAGCTCATATTTGTAAATTTGCATTTGCTAATATTTTAACAGTCAGTCATTTTAGAATATAATGTAACAACTGGACAGGTAGAGGTAACCTAATTACAGGCCACTGTCAGTCACTGTCTGGTCACTATTTACAACTGTGTTGACATCTTAAGCATTCAAATTGTATGCTTTACTGATACTGATGTAAATGCACACAAAGCACATAAGCATACTAAAGGTGCATACCTGTCACAAACCACTGTTGAAGATGGTCATAGATCATGGAAGCTGTGTGTGTATGTGTGTGTGTGTGTGTGTGTGTGTGTGTGTGTGTGTGTGTGTGTGTGTGTGTGTGTGTGTGTGTGTGTGTGTGCGCGTGTGTGTGTGTGTGTGTGTGTGTGCGTGCGCGTGCGCGTGCGCGTGCGCGTGCGCGTGCGCGTGCGCGTGTGTGTGTGTGTGTGTGTGTGTGTGTTTGTGTTTTACCACAGTCGTAATTTGTGTGATTTCTAGCCTTGAGGGCCATTCTTAGAAGCAGCATATGATAGTTCATCTATTCAATCTTTTTTTCTTGTTTTTAGGATATGAATGACTTCTCCCCCGTCTTCAGCCAAGCCTTATATATAGGCATGGTGGCACCTGATGCAGAGAAAGGAACATTCATCACAACTGTGTTTGCTGAGGACCAGGACCCACCGGTGAGTGTCTCACTGGAAACAGAAATCTGTATAACTGAGATTTTCATATATCCAACACTGGTATCTAAAAGAACATTGATGCCATTATTAACCTTAAAGCAACTACAAGGAGTTTTAAACTGGTTATGAAACTGTCTCTGTTTAATACCGATGCCATGATACAAGGTGGTGGTGCTCACGAGGGGAAATGCAGCCTTTACTCTGGGAAGCACTACCACTTTTGTCCACAGGGGCCGCCAAAATCAACAGAAAAGGAAAGGTCCTTGCAGTCTCCTTTATATACAGTTAAAAAGTAAACAACAGGGTTTGGTGCTTGTTATCTACTCACTACCCACATGATGCTCTCAAACCATTGGCCAGTTTCAGCCGTTGCATTATTAACTATAAAGACGTATTCAGCAGTTTAGTGAGATTCACTCACTAGAGCGACTGTAATGTATATGTAATTTGAGTTTTATTTTTGTCTTCACCAGTAGTTCTAATTGTAAGCGTTCCTGTTGCGCATGTTCACTTGTATGAGTCACCTACCAGATACCTCGGTTACCTCCTCCATGCTGCCTCAGATTCCTTTACCTTATTACATCTGAGCTGGCTCTCCTGGGACCGAAGCTCTGAAGTATTTTCTTTTTGGTGTGTGCAAATGAAAGAACAAAATTACACAGTGCAGAAGAGAAATCATGATACCCTGTTGCACTCAGAAGTTGTTTGACTAAGAGGAGGCTACACAGGAACCATGGAAAACATTATTGTTGTATTCACTGTTTTTTTGTTTTTTTTTGTTTTTTTCTTTTTTTCTTGTTTTTGGTTTTGCAGCAAATGCCTGTAGCTTTTTATGACCTGTTGTCAATAGTACAACAGGATGATGCTAAGACATATTTACAAACTAATAAATACTGGACAACAAGGTTATTTTGCACTGAGAATATTTGGTTCCACATCACTAACCCCGTGCTAAACTGAACTGATTTATTGGCAGTGTGGCCCACCTCAATATTTTACACCGCTTGGTGAGTCAGCAGTCTGCATGCTCTCTTACATCCTTTCTCCGGATTGGAAAATAGCCGAACGAGCCTGAATCTCTTACAGCACATTCACAGTCATTATGCTTTATCCTCTTGCTTTTTGTTTGTTTGGTTTTTGTAATATTCACAGTGACAGTAGAATAGGAATCCCCCAGCATCCTCCCTCCCTGCCTTCTCGCCCCAGTAGCCTCCAGCACTGTATGGGCTTTTCACAAAAGACCAGCGTATCTGGACTCAATGCTTGGCGTTTGTGGCCCTCCTGCAGGTGGTAACCCACCAGGGGTAAGGGGCCTTGCATATTTGCTGTAGCACATAAATGCTGAGGGATAGAGATGCCCTGTCAGTCTCAGCTGTGGGGGGTTGAGCTTTTGAACCACTAGATCACCACAATGACTGTTGTGCACCTCTCACTCTCTCCCACTCCTCCACTCTCACTCCTCTTCCCTCTCCACCTGGCTCTCAATGCAGCTTTAAAATCATCTCTCTAATATGACCTTGCACCTTCACTTTTTTTGTTGTTTTTTTTTAGGATTGCACACTGAACCGGTGTAATAGAGCAACTGTATAATGCTGGCACATTAAAGAGAAGGCAGTTAATATGAAACCCGAGTGTGACTCAGGAGAGTGGTTTGACAGACAGAGGGATTAGATTCCCTAATAGGAGCAGGCTAACTCGGTGTCTTTATTGACCTGGATTTGGGAGCTCAAAGCACTTTATTGACAGGATGCCTGCCATAGACACCTCCGTTAGGTGGAGCCTGCCTTAGTCCGGTGCTTGCCAAGCACATAAGCACAGAAAATGTATACACAGACACTTGCACACACGTACTCTCTCTCTAGCACACGTACGTTTGATAAGTATGCATGTTTTGAAAAGGCGAATATGAGCTGTGTGGATATTCTGCCTGATAGATCATAATTTGCTACTCCTGCTCCTCTTTGCAGATTCATAAAGAAAATGTAATGTCAGTCCACCCACATCCACAGAGCAATGATACTGTACAAAGAAGAGCAACTGTATTTTTGACAGCGCCACTCGGTTCCCTAACTTAAATGTCAATGTCAGCCTGATTCAGACAAACATCACCATGGAGACAAATGTTTGGTACATTAGGTGCTTCACTCAGCAGCTCCAAATATGAAAAGTCTACAACTGGATGTTTTTTTGTTTGTTTTATTTAATTATTTCAAACATGGCAGCTAGGAGCATTATTTGTGAATGAGTTCGCTAGATTAGTTTTTCATATAATAATATTTATTTGAGATGTCAGTTGTGTTTGTATTTGTGGAATTTTTATGTATTTATTTTTACTTATTTATTTTTTTATGTATGTGTTTTCATTTTTTTGTCATTCACAGACCTAATCACTGATCAAGTCACAGTACAGCCATGTAAACTGTTTTATGTGTCTCTGTTGTCTGATTTTCTCAACTCAAGCCTCACTTTTCTGTTTGTCTGAAGCATCATTCACCGTCTCCCAGTGCCGGTGATATTCTTTCATTCATGAATTGTCTAGTTTATACTAAACTCAAGCAGAATGTCAAAAAAACAAACCATATAGAAATTGGTTGAAAGCAGTACTCCTACTGTCCCAGGATACGGTCAGGAAGTCTCAACATAAATTTCTTAGACGCCAAAGTGGTAAATATGTCCAGTTTTTGTTGTTCACCTGTAGTGTTAAAGACTCTGTGCATTTATACCAGCAGAGGGCATAAAACATTCATGGTCTGTGAGTTGAAAGTTTGACAAGAACAGGTGCTGTATATCATGAAAATTGTAATAGACAGAGTGAGATGTTACTGTATCTACAGTCCATTCAGTGCCAGACCTCTCAAACATCATTTGAAGAGTTCAAAAACATCTTCATTTGTATTAATTTGTGTTAACCATATTTTTCCAGGTAATGCCATTAAAAAAAATCACAGGTAGGCTAATGCATAGGCAACATGCCTTTTGCAACATTATACTACAGTCAGTTTTTCCCCCTCCAGGAATGGCATTTGCAAACAAGCATTGCAAGCATTGATAAGACAGTATGGGTTGGACAGTATGAGATGCATCCGAATCTAAACATTGCATCTAGTAAAGCACAAAATATCTGTTTCAAATGAACACATGTTCCCACTATTTTTCTTTTTTTCTTCGGTATTTATTTGATGTTTTAATATTATGCGTATAGTCTTGGAGAAAACATGTTCAACTGAAAATAGCTTGACTGGTTTCTCTCATTGAACTCAGAAGGGAAGGGGCAGGTTTGTTTGTTTAGCTTAGGGTGCTTGTGCTTCTGTACATCAGTGGTACATGGTACAAAGCGCAAAGACGCACAGCACAAGTGGGCAGAGTGTTGCATCTGATTTTTGGTGATTTCGTGCCCAGAGGTGCATAGTGCAACTGTGGCACAGTTGGAGACAGGATTGAATTAAGAACAATGTATTATCAGTAGGTGGGATGGGCCCGGTTTTAATCAGGGCTCATCATATCACTTCTTTTGTTTCCTTTGAAAATCAGTACCGCTCTGCTCCACAACGCCCTGACAGTTTCATGATGGAGACATCAGTCCAGACTGGCTCTGCCACAACAGAGTCTCCAAGAAGAAGCTGATGTCCTTGTGTGTGTGAGCGGCAGGATCACACGTAAATATATGTCACCTGAAATTAAATTAGGAGAAGATAACATACTTGCTCATGGTGCCACTCCAGCACTACAGCAACTGTTGGCCAGTGTAGGAAATGGTTCACTGATATTTGGCAAAGAGCCAAACAGACGTTAGCAGCAAAGTACGGGGGCTGGTTGGCTACTGGGGTCGTCCACCAACCAGTGCCTGACATCTATAGAGGATGCAGCCGCCTCCGCATCCCTGCTCCATCTCTCATACTGTATACTGACAGTTCTTTGTTGGATGACAATTATTCAACCACTGCCATCTGGGTATAGAGTTAGAGTGAAAATTGTTCTATTTTATTTTGCTTGAGGGATTTATATCAAAGTCATATTGGCAAACATATCATCCAAAAAAGGTTTGATAAGCTTTTCATACAGGCATTACTTGGTGAAGACACGGAAATTGCAAGGTTACATGACTGTGCTTTGATCCGGTCTGAGCAGGTGGGCGACACAAGTGCAAATCTCCGTAATCCGCAACACCAAAATTGTGCAGCGTTGCTTGATTGTTACTAACACACCCCTTGCTGCGCCTCTCCTCCCTTTTAAGCGCATGTTCACCGTGCATTATCAGAATATCAAAACACACCATGAACACCACAAAAGAATGCTATGTCATTACTATAACAAAGCGTAACCAAAGGTGGGATGCTGCTGTTGAAGTTACTTGGGAATATTACACTATACCACTGTACCAGTGCTTTTTTTTTTTTCTTATTTCATGTTTGATAACAATTTGAAGAGCTTTTAGAGGAGAGGACTTTTTCTTTTTATGAAGAATCCCTTCAGTGAATTCACTCTGATGGTTTTATAACCTCTCAGACATGCATTTGTGTGAGTAAGCCTCCCAAGGGACCTACCGCTCCTACGGGATTTACCTCTCTCCTCTAGCCCCAGGTTTTTACCCAGTCCCTTGGGTGTAGAATCAGTTCAAGCTGGGGAACAGTGCTTCAGAGAGCTTATTAAAAATCAGACTGGATTTGAGGTCCAAGGGGATGAAACTTAAATAAGATAGCTATAGAGATGATCAGCAATCAGGAGCTGTGATTAATCTTAATCAAAGGGTCGCATTGAAGTCCAAGCTCTCACTAATGAATGTAAGTGTGTTGTGCCGGAGAGCGAGAGGGTGGGCCTAATTGGGGAGTTTTTAATTCCAAATGAAAGGGAAGATATCTGAATCAAAGAGTAATAGTGAGTTAATATTAGACAGTGTGATGAGGGGCAGGCCTAATGAGGGCTATGGCAAGCTTAAGAGTTATAATATAGATACAGTTATGAAGTGATACATTTACATGAAGAGCATCCTTCAGTTTATGCAGAGAGAAGAGCTTATGCCTCCTCCAACTTATACAGCTCGACTACTGTCTCATGATGAGAGATGATAACCAATCAAATGTGGCAAGAGAGGTAATAAAAGATAGGTTACTGTATCTTAAACACCCAAGCAGTCAGTGTGGCTGTATCCACATAACACTATATTCCTGTTTACTTTGACCCATTCTCTTACTCTACAGTTGTGTTTGAGGGTGGAAGTCACATCTTTGTAAATGAGTCATTATTGTCGCATTATATTCCCTTACTTTTCCTTCCAGGGAACTCCAGCAGCTTTTGTCCGCTACCGAGTGGACATGGAGCGATCACCGTACAGCGGGAGCATCTTTGATGTGGAAGCAGAGACTGGAAGGATCATCACAAGGGTCAACCTCAATGAAGAGCCAAGTGTTACCTTTCAGGTGAGTGATGGTGACAATGATAATAATGTAATAAAATGTCATGTAATGATAATAATGTTGCTGGTGCTTGTGATGACAACAGGTATGTTCCCCAGTGAAAAAAAAAAACTCCTTTAATAATCTTATTTATCATAGTGCAAGAGCCTACGCTACACCTACATTAAAAGCATCACCATGCTAGACTTGAAAAAAAAAAAGAAATCTCTCTCTCTCTCTCTCTCTCTCTCTCTCTCTCTCTCTCTCTCTCTCTCTTTCTCGCTCTCATGTGTGTGTGTGTATGTATGTATGTAATAACACACACACATATTCATTGTTGGATAAACTGGAAAACTATGCCTATGGCTATTATGGCAAAATGACAATGGCTATTAATATTATCACCTCTGCAGAAGCAGAGGTGATAATATTAATAGCCATTGTGATTACCATGTTGTCCAAGTAGTCTTAGTTAAAAGGTCATTCCTCTCTTTTATCTGTGACCAAATTAGTAAAGTCTAGCTTTTTTTTTATATCTTAAAGCTCACATGATGTGCGGTCGAGGTGATCTTAGCAAGGCATATCTGTGTTTGTGAACAGTGAAGCAGTTGCTGCAGGATATTAGGTCCCAATGATGTCTCTAGCACATCCACATTATCTTGCTGCCTTTCTCTCTGTATTTCTCCATTCTAGGCTCTTAGCCCCTGTCTTTTTTTTAATCTTGTGTTTAGCCCTCTCTGCATTTGCCTCAGCTTTTCCTCTCTGTGCCTATCTCTCTCTTTCTCTTGCTCTGCCTCTCTTCATCCCCCCCCCCCAGGCCCCAGTCTCCACAGTCTATGAATCTAGATCGATACATTCATACTCGCTCCCTTGGAGGTTTACAGGCTGCTCGCCAGATCTGATTTCACTAGCCTCTGTTTGTTATTCAGATGCCAAACATGTCTACAGAAACTTGCTTGGCAACCACAAAAGGGACTGATATAGAGTGTAATGAAAAAATAATAATAATTATGTGCTTGTGTGCTTGCCCTTTACAGTTGTTTGTGATAGCTTATGACGATGGGGAGCCAGTGAAGTTTAACAGCACTTTGGTGGAGATCACTGTTGCTCAGCCTTCTCTCATCCCAGTCTTCAAACCAGATGAGTACATGTAAGTCTTCCTGACATTATCAATGCACCTGATACTGCTGGTAAATTCCCACACACAAAGGCAGCTGGCAGTATAGTGCACTTTGTGCATTTCAATGCAGTGTGATAGTATTTCAGAGTGAGAGAGCGGGAGACTCTGCAATACATGGGCAGTGGTATCTTAATAACACCTTTACATGCATTTGTATCCTTGGTCTACCATTCAGCTTCTCTAATGCCTTATTAAATATTGAACCACTTATGAATCATATATTTACTATGTCACAATGCATTTGTTTGGCCCTGAATTCACCATTCATTATTTAAACAGTGATCATTTCGTGATAATGTTTGCTACCTGTACATTCAGGATTGTGTTTCACAAGGCAAGCAGAGTGCTTCGAGTTGACTACAGACACAGATTGTTTTCAGCACACAGTAAAAACACCTGGGTTCTGAAATTTCCCCCTTTTTCACACTCTCTTTTCCGTCTATGACTGAATAATGAGTTTTGAGCATAAATATGTATAAGAGCTTCAGGGTAGATGCTGCTGATCTTCTGTACTGTAAACCACATTTGTTTCTCTCTGAGGCCAAAGCAGGGATTCCTCCTGAGTTTATTAAGAGGGTCTTTTGGCGAGATTAAATGTTGAGAGTGTTCAGCTGGCAGAGAGAGGGAGCAAAATCTATATGTCTCTGATGTGACTGGTTGGTACACATGCAGTGTAAAGTTGTGCTGGGCCAGGGCTGAGATGAGTTTGTCTGCTCTTGATGCACAGTAAGTGCCTTAGGAGTAGGCCAAGAAATCATTTATAATTAAAAAAAGAACTTGGATTATTAACACTCCAGCTGAAGCTGCATTGAAAATCTCCCATTATAAATGAGCACAAGTATCAACAGTTGCATTGTGTCATGTTGTACCACAGTAGGTACCTGTTTAAGGGATTTTAACCAGTTTGTGAAGCTTGGAGTGTGGTGGCTCAGAGTAGTCTCTGGGAGCTTAAAGTAAAGCTTGTTAGAAGTGGATTGATTTACTAGCTTGTATGTCAGTCAAAGTAGTGAGTCTTGGCAGACTATATCTTCTCTAATGGAATTTGACATGCTTTTATGCACTGGCAGTGAATGTAAGTCCTGCTGAACCTGTCAACACCACAGCTGATGGTGTGTGTGTGTGTGTGTGTGTGTGTGTGTGTGTGTGTGTGTGTGTGTGTGTGTGTGTGTGTGTGTGTGTGTGTGTACAGTATGTGTTTATCTCCATCAGTGTGTCCATCTGTCTGTGTGTGTCTTTGCCTAAGTGCATTCACACGTGCATGGTAGTATGGATGGCTGTGAGTATTAGTAAATTTTTGGTGCACACCGAATGCATGTTTTTTTGATGGCGTGTAATCCAGCACTTTGTGTGTGTACTCACGTTCTCCTGTTGCTGAGCTTTATTCAGTGATTGATCAGTGCAATACACAGGCACAGCGGCATAGCTGTTGAAGGACCATAGATTAGTGCGTTGAATGAGTGTTCTGTCGGACACACACACATGGAAGGTCGGGACCACAGGCACAGACCTCTGTAGGGTATCGCACTGACAATTCTAACCAAACACAGTGGCAGGTCTGTCATAAATTATGAGTCATGAAAGCATTAGCCAGGTGCTGGAGGTCTCCAGCTGGACTAAGTTCTCTCCAACAGAGAGCTTCCAGTCTGCTCGCTCAGCGATGAACGGTCGTCTCATTTCTCGCCTCTCTGTCTCACCCCATCTTCCTCTCCCGGAGGAACCTTCTGAACACAAATCACTTTCTAAATGCCCTCAGAAGATCTCGTCTGTCTCGGTGAAGGCAGTTAGTTATAGCAGCAATCAGGTAAGCTGTGCCTACAGCTCCAGAGCACACAATTAAAACAGCTCTGCAGGGCTTTGGCTGACTTAATGATTTCTGCTCCAGCTTTATGGTCGTCCCCTTCCATCTGTCAGAGGGAAATGAGGAGTTCCTAGTCTTTGTTGGCTAAAACAAATGGCTTATACTGTAGTCCCTACTGTAGCAGCAAGCCACCACTTGCTTGTCAGAGACATTAAGCTGGAGACCTTCAGTAGAAACAGACATATTAGATTTATCATTTCAAAATTCATCTAATGACCCAGTGAACAGGCCTTAACTGACTTGTGCTCACATAATTTCATATTTTTGTGCATGCAGAGAATTATCCTGTTTTTAGTATTCATTATATTATATAAAATTGTTTTTATCTTTAATTATTAATGATATGATAAAGGTTTATTTAGACCTATCTCTAGATCTTATTCTACTTCTTTTTATATTGAATTCTTAATAGAAAAAAAAATCCTCTTTTCAGATAATGATGTAGTGAAAATGTCAAGCTGCTTCCTGTCCATGTTTTGTTCATTTTTCTGTAAAATGTTTCGCAAAATCAGTCTTAATCCGCTGTTCCCTCAGCTGCAGCTAACTGTGCCAGCTATTTCTCTGTCTCTGTTTTTTTTTGTGGCCCTATCATTAAATCACTGTGAATGACTCTTTTATATGGAACTCACGGACACATCCCTGTAGGGAAGTCTTTAGCACTGGGCAGAGGGGAAGGGAATGAATATGTATTTTCCCCAGCGTGTGTAACTGCAGTAGAGGAGGGGTAAGCTGCTATCTAAGATAGTCCAACTATGTGAATCACCACCCCAAACCCTCACCCCACCCTCCCTCCTCTACGTTTCTGGCCCAACATTGCAAACCTGCAGCCTGAGCATTTTTCTGTGCTGCTTATCTCCCCCACAGCACTTCCCCTTCTAAATCTACTCTAAATCGCATGAGACTTTTGCCTCGGCACTTCTGAGTTTGTCATTTTGCTCTCCTCCTCCTCCTCCTCCTCCTCCTGCTCCTGTTTTTGCCCACCTAGCCCTCACATCCCTAGAGTTTTCCTCTCAGCTTATGTGTTTCTGTGTCAGTTTCTTTCTCACTTCATCTTCCCCTTCCTTCTTGCCACATGGTACAATAGCCCTTCCTTTGCTCCTGAGTTGGGGTGTGTGCAGATGTTTGTGTGTGTATGTGTGTATGTGCATAAAATCCTGACTAGTGTGAGTTTTTGGCTGAGCGGAATTAAATATTCATTAGTCATCTATCACCGTACATTAACCTCAGTATTGACCCAATCAGTAGTTTGTTTTAACTGCAGTCTTCATTTTAACAGATGCCACTGGAGGCATAATTACTCATGCTCATAAATATTATTATTACTTCTATTGTTTTTATAGTATAATGTGAATTATGCATTGTATTGCATAACACACGATTGGAATTTGTAATAACAAAATAGGGCATTTTTATGAATTTGTTGGTTTATAAGTAAAGTTGTTTAAATAAGTAAACCTGTTACATGTGTACCTTTTTACTGACTGGTGGCCACCGCATTGGGAGTTAAAACTTTTGTTTTCACAGTTTGTCATTTTAATGATCAAGCCAGGGACTTGTAACCGCAGACAGCAGACATTGTCCACTACCTGTAACATTAATATGCAGCCTGTTAATCCTGAGAACAACACCCATTATTGAGCGATGCTCTTAGTTATATTGTTAGCATAGCAAACAGTGTCAGCACTGAGTATTACTAGAAACAACATCATCTTGTCAAACAAATACCTCCACTAGCTGTCCCGCTAATGACTGAATTAGAGAGTGTATGTTAATGATTAGTGTGTAATCATTTTGTTTGCTGCTCCATGTATACACTCGCATATTAGCCTTTCCTTGTTTGAATGTACACTATGCCTATTCTGAAAGGTGTCGTTTGTGTGTTACAGCCTGGAGATATAACTTTGTCCCTATTACTGCATCGGAGTTCGGTCCTCTGGCCATTACCGTGAATGTCACAGCAGTAATAGCTCAAACTGGGATTTTGTGCAGAGGGTCTCTGTTCTCTTGTTTCTCTCCATCTATACACCACAGAGACTGCCAGACTGTGTAAATTTCCTATGGATCCACAACGTGAGCATTGATTTAGTGCTCTCAGAGGTCCGACTCACAAATGACCGTACAATACCTGATATAGAGAGATGTCCTAGGGCTTGTAGCACCAGTCACACTGGACTCCACTGACCTTTATCTACTCATCATCCAGCCATCAATTACCTATCAAATAAAAATGTTATCCCAAAGAGCCACTGTTACTCACAAAAAAGACAACAAATGAGTTCTACCCTATATTTGTTGCTCATGACCCCTGAAAGCAGAGCTCATTTTCAAGAAGAAAAAATAACCGACCCATATCATTTTACAAATTCAGACAGGGCTGTAATTCACACGTAATTAGTCAGTCGACTTGCTTTCATAGAACATAGCTCTTTCACTGGCAGCGTTTTTGCATCTGTTGTTTCGCCAGACATGATGTATACAAGTCACAGGCGCTCACAGCCTACTCATCTAGGCTCATGCCAGGCACTTAAAGAGATAGCTGTAAAAGCTACAATGTGCTCTCCCACACACTGTCTTAATGCCCAGCTGCAATGCTACACAAACAGACACTCTCATCTCTCGCTTCTCTTTTTCTCATGCCCCACTGTTTTAAGTACCCTACAATATCCATGTGCACACACGCACAGAGTCATCTGTATGTCTGTCTATCAAAGCTCAGCTGTAATGTCTGGGCCGCATTCATACCTGTGAAGGGCATGATTGATTTTCTGCAGCAGGTTTGAAACTGCTGCCCTGAGCCTTGAACCTCTTAGCACCAGGAGCACTGACCTTTCCCTTTTTTCTGCTAAGTAGACAGGCATCACATGTCTAACAGACGCCAAGCAGCACTTACTGCACCCACTCCAAATATCAGCTAAAGGTCAATGCTTAAAGCCCAGGAAAGAAAAGCTATGGGTATTGTTAACTACAATTACAGGTAAGAATTACCAGGAACCATGCATAGTATGGATGGACTATGGATAC
This sequence comes from Myripristis murdjan, assembly GCF_902150065.1. NCBI lineage: Eukaryota > Metazoa > Chordata > Actinopteri > Holocentriformes > Holocentridae > Myripristis > Myripristis murdjan. Next base: position 15,954,713 of record NC_043994.1, on the reverse strand, counting down.
ACAAAATTATGCATCCTGCCAAAGGAGTGGACTTGAAAAAGTTCCTGTAGAAATCTGCAATTGCCAAAATCTCCTAAAAGCCCTTTATATTATATTATATTATATTATCCACCCATCCAGTTCTCATACTGCCTTATTCATATTCAGGTCACCAGGGATCAGAAACTATCCCAGCATGCATTGGGTGGACAGCAGGGGAACACCCTTGACAGGTTGCCAGTTCATTACAGGGCTAAGACAAACACACTCACACACATTCACACCCAAGGGCAACATAGCATCTTCAGTTCACCTGACCTGCATGTATTTGGATTCTGGAAGCATACTGGAATTCTAATATTTCCTGGAAAACCAGGAATATGAAATGTCAAGTCAAGTCAATTTTATTTATGTAGCACATTTAGCAACTACTGCAGTGAGTCATTAAATGTAGTGTTGACCAAAGTGCAGTGCAGTTATTAGCACAGTAGGTACAAAACAAAACAGAATAAAAGCAAATACATGATATTATATTTATTATATTTATTTATTATATGATATGATATTATATTATATGTTATTTTACAGTTTGGCTTCTGAACTTCTCAGAGGCCCTTTTCAAGCCAGAATAGTCATTTGTTGCAGAGGCCTATCAATACATACAATACAGCAGGTACATCCAGTATCAGTGCAGTGTAAATGTAGTGTAGGTTGGTATTATTCAAAGAAACATCTGACACAGGAAGTGTCCACTTGTTAACCCTGACATACTTGCTCTTACTCACCCCTTATTCTTCAGAAATATAAGCCACATTTAACTGCTCACCCTGTTTTAGTAGCACAAGAGATATTCTGACATATCCTGTGTAAATTGCCACTCTGTGATTTATCTTTGTTGCCATAGTGTAGCACATCATTTTAAAACAGTTAGAGACGTAGCAATCACATCAGAGAAAAAAAAATATTTATGGTAATTTGTCACACATAAATGTAATATCTGTTCAGACAGTTAAAGAGTTACTAATGTGTACGTGTGGATGAGGCCACAGGTGGTGTGTAGAGTAGATAGCTCTGTCAGTAAAGTCGTGATTTGCTGGAGGAAAGCATCAGTACCTACAAGGTGCTGCATGATACCTCATAGCAAGCTTCAACAGCTGGCCCAGTTTTGACAACACAGTCAACCATCCATGCCCATCCATTTGCTGGCCAGGCTTTCTCTTGCGTATTAAATGACCCAGTGGATGATATGTGAAGTGATGTCCTCTGGGCTGACATAGCTAAGCTGGCACAGAGTGCCACACTCTGCCTGGCCGCACAATGAATGTTGTTATTCCAGCTTTGTTAACATTTTCCCAATCCCCCCCACAAGATATTTTTGACTGAAGCCCCTTTCTTTCTTGTGGAACTCGGAAAAATGGCTCACTATGAATACCAAAGAGATACTGAGGTCTGGTGTGGCAAGATAAGTGATCAGAGGAATAGCTCAAGGAGGGAAATGATCAGAGTAGGAGTTGCAAACGTTTTTCTTTTTTTTCTTTTTTTCTTTTTTTTTCCTTTTTTTCTAGGAGCTCGATGGCTTAAAGTGAATACTTGCTTAAGCATTACTGCATGTCAGAGGTGGTGGATTTCTGAGTTGTTTGTTATTACCAGAGCATTTCCTGGTAAATCGTCTTAGGAAGTTTGAGTCAGCAGCTCATAAAAAATTATGTGCTAATATCCACCAGCATACCTTTTGGCTTACAAGTGAGAGAGCATTTGCTGGGGGAAGTGATAAATTGTTAATTTACCCACAAATTTGGGAATTTTAGGAGAGCATCATTTGGTATGAATAAAATGTATAGTAATAGTTTTGAATTTAAGTAGCTGGGGATAATTTGGTTTTTCCCCTCTGAGAGGCCCTCCTGGTTAACATAAGCTGTGTAATGTGGGGTAACTGGAAGGACAAATTCAGAGTTGATATGCAACAAAATAGCTTTTTTTTTCAATCATCAAATGAGCCAGGATGACTTTGGAAGGGGATGTAATTGCCCATCATTTGTTGGAGGGTCAGTGCCTTGTCTTCGAGGGTCAACAGAGAGTGATGGTCCAGTGACTGCCTCAGAGATAGTGAAGGAAATTCAGCATAATCACATATATTGTCAACTACAGATAGTGAATGAAAGAAGAAATCCCCACAACAGTGTACAAAAACAAGCCAGGGAGCTCAGTTAAAATCCTCCTCACATGCCACATTTGGGTTTGTTATTAGTCTGTGTTAAAGTGTACAGAATCCTCTCAAGTCATTAGCTGAATTGTCTCTGTTTTAACCAAAAGGCCAGAGGTGGCCTGACCTACACTGTGTAATAGCGTTGGAAAACTAATTTCAGCTCTTAACCCTCCTGTCGTGTTCGCGGTCAAATCTGACCGGAGGACAAGTTTTCTCTCCAAAAAATGCAGTTAATTTCATCTGTTTGTCATGAGGTTCCATGACTTTGTTCACATATGGCATCTGAACACATAAAATAAATTTGGAGAATTTTTATTAATTTTTGAATGTTTTATTTAACTTGTATACACCCATCGTGTTCCCGGTCACAAATGACCGGTCATTAGAAATGAATGGGTAAGACTACAATTAGTGTATAAAATAGAGTTAAACACATTCCCACACTCCTTTCCCACACCCCAACATGCAGGTGTCTTTGAGCAGACACAGATGTGTGTGAACACACACACACACACACACACACACACACACACACACACACACACACCTTATACCCCCTTCTGGCTTCCATGGCAACCCCCACAGGAAAGTATCTCTCTGACTTCTTTCCCACACCCAACATGTAGGTGTCTTTGAGCAGGCACACACACACACACACACACACACACACCTTATAACCCTTTCTGGCTTCCATGGCAACCCCCACGGGAAAGTATCTCTCAGACTTCTTTCCCACACCCCAACATGTAGGTGTCTTTGAGCAGGCACACACACACACACACACACACACACACACACACACACACAACCTTATACCCCTTTCTGGCTTCCATGGCAACCCACACGGGAAAGTATCTCTCAGACTTCTTTCCCACACCCCAACATGTAGGTGTCTTTGAGCAGGCACACACACACACACACAAACACACACACCACACACACACACACACACACACACACACACACACACACCACACCACACACACACACACACACACACACGGACACAGACACAGACACACACAACTTTGCCCCTTTATGGCTTCCATGGCAACCCTCACGGGAACCTACCACGGGAACTGCCAACACCTGACACCTGACACCTGACACCTGTCAGGTGTCAGGTGTCAGGAAGAAGACCCAGCTGAAGTTGTGGTCACCTTTCGGTCCAAAAATGGTCATTTTTCCTGGACCTCATCCCCACCTGAGAGGAACGGTCAGCTTCCATGTGAAAATGTCATGAGGATGACTAACTAAATCATAATGCTCAATGCTGACGGAAGAGGGTAAACGAAATTACACCAGGTCACAACTCTGCACCTCTTCCTTGCAACTGGTAAGGAAACTTTGGCTCTTTTACATTAGTGCTCAGGTTAAGCGGATGTAGCTTTCCCGACAACACTCATTTCTGTGTATGACACTCATGGTCATGCACTGAATTCCAAACTAATTTCATGAATACCTGAAAGCAAAACGAAATGATTGTCTTCTATAAATCCTAACAAAACTGCCACAATTTCAGGAAATACCCTACTTTTTGACACTTGTAAGCTCAACTGAACTTTCAGTTCTCTAATGAAAATATCCTACATATGGCTCTTGGCTGTCAAATGATGTGATTTTGTGCACAAAAAAATATTCCATCATTTTCTATTTGTGCATCTATTATGCTGAACATATTGGTTAATGTTGTACATTGTTGCAGTTCTGGTTCTTTTCTGAACCAAATATCAGATTTAACATCACTCACTGAATAGCGCAGTGATCAAAATTACAGACAGGTGGTTTAGAGTCGGCAGACAAATGTGTGGACTGTACACAAAGGTTTCTGGCTGCAACTACATGGTTCTCATATATGTCTCAATACCCTAAATTAAGAACTCTACATTTTTTTTGTTAGTTGACTCTCTTTGGTCCTTGTGTTCTCACTTTCAAATGTTGTGCCTTCAAGCATCAGACTCCCCACAGAGAGCCTCACTGAGTGTTGGTTAGAGTGTCATGAGTGACTGGAGGAGAGCTCTGCAAATCAAAAATGATCTGGGCTGAAAGTGCATTCCTCTGTTGTGGTTTGATTTTGTACACCTTTTGAAACGCTTGCCAAAAAATGCCAGGTGTGTGAATATAATGAACTATTGTGGTTTTTCTATTAAGATGATGCTTTTGAGATTTGGCTTGATTTTCAAAAAATCAACCCAAGGGTGGAATAACATAGAAAATTGCACTTTTAAAATGTGGTATTTTGCTGTGTTGTAGTGTAGACAATAGTTTTTGAACACGTATGAGCACATGCATACATCATTGCACATTTGCAGACTTCCTAACCCCACCTAGCATGTGTCATTTGCTGCGCATGTTGCTCCTGGGCCATCTGAGTGAGGCTGTAGATTGTTTGTGTGACAGCTGACTGTGGAAAGTTTGCTCCTGTGTTCTGTGATGTGTTGTGTGATGTTCACTTCACAGAGTCAGAGCAAGGCATCAGAGTTACTTCATCACCATACAGCGAGTACACTGGGTACTAAACGCCTACACACACTCACACACACACACACACACACACACACATATTCCCACTCGCACAGTTTCTCACACAGGGAGAATCACAGCTAAAGACAGCTAATTGTGCATGTTCACACATATAGATTAGAATTAACAATTTAATTCTTGCACCATCTCCCAAATGTAAATGCACAGTAGAGCCTGACAGATATATTGGCCATTATAGCCTATACACTACTCACAAAAAGTTAGGGATATTTTCGGATGAAATTTCAGGATGAACCTAAAATGCATTATAACCTTTACAGGTGAACTTAATGTGACCTTCTGTAAACTTTTGAATGCACATGTCAAACTGTTCAATGTTTCAGTACTTTTTGCACAAGTTGCTGTTCTCTAACAAGGAGTTTAACGGCAAAATTCACATCAGGTGTTTGATGCTCCAGCTCATCGAAGTCGTATCATTAGGGAACGGCTGCTGGAGACTGGGGTACCTCAAATGGAGTGGCCTGCACTTCCTCCAGACCTGCATCCCATAGAAAACCTATGGGATGAGGCTCGGAGCTCTGTACCCCAGAACCTCAATGTCCTGAGGGCCGCCCTTTAAGAAGAGTGGGATGCCATGCCTCAGCAGACAATAACTCAACTTGTGAACAGCATGAGACGTCGTTGTCAAGCTGTAATTGATGCTCAAGGGCACATGACAAGTTATTGACGCTGACATTTTTTGTTGTGGTATATCCACCACTGTTGTTGGCTTTTGTTTCAAGAAATTGTTTGAGATGAGGAAATCACCAGTGTATGCTTCTACTTAAATGCCCTACTTTCATGATATAATATCACTGTAGCGTGAACATTTTACATTTTCCATAAATTTCACCCAAAAGCCAAATATCCCTAACTTTTTGTGAGTAGTGTATATTAGCCTACCAACATATCAGTATCAGTGTATATGTTGGCTGATATGCAAAGATATGCAAACTTTCTTACAAAGAACATAATGCAGAAAAAATGCTTTGGGGAGTTTAAAATGAAATGAATACTTGGAATAAAAAATATATTTAGGTATATATTTAGAGATAGAGAGAGACATACATATCTTTGTCACAAGTGTTTGATTAAAAATAAATAAATAAATAAAATGTGTGTTTATGTATATCAGCTAACATGTCTTTTACTCCCTAATATTGGTATTGACATCAGCCCCAAAACTCGAGTGTCGGTCGGGCCTTGATGCACAGCTACACATGTAACATATTTGGCACTCATTCATTCTTGAAAGTGTTTAGCTCATTCAGTGGTCTGTACCGCAGGGCATGCTTTCTTGGTATCCAGACAGTAATCACCTTCACATGCCAGTATGTACACACTTATTCACACGCCCACTCCAGATTGCGCTACAATGTGACTCTATGCCCACATGTAAACACTCGCACGGCTGATGTATCTGTATGACTCATCAGAAAGCAGTGAGAAGTTCTCTGACAGACACAGATTGTGTTTCCATCTGGCGTCACAGCCTTGACTGGCCTATAGCTGGAGTCTTTGAATTTCAATAACACTGTATTGTATTTTCGAGGCTGGCCCAGTTCTCGAGTGGAGGGTGTCCCCTCCACTTGGAGCAGGTTTCAGTGTAAATGTATTCTTTATTATTTGATAATGCATTTCAGTCTGTACTCTCTGACAGGCTTTTTTATGGCACTGTAGCCCAGTGGGTATTGCACACACAATTGCAGAGTGTTTTACACAAAGGTATTGGCATATTTTTCAACCAGAGAATTTTACTGTTTCCATAATGGATTTTCTGTATGATACCCTCGCTGTCAGACCTGCCATGACATTGTTTTTCCAAAACCTTTTGAATAGCTTGAGTGGCTTTAGGATCTGGTAGTTTCTCTTTGAATCTCTGCTTGTCTTTTTTCCCCTTTATCCCTCCACTTCTCCCTTCCTGTATTCAGTCATTTCCAAACATAACCTCTCATCTATAAAGCTGAGTCTTCAGTTCAGAACAGACGGTAGCTAAGACTCTAATAATATTGCATTTTGTCTGGAACAGGGTGCACTCTTTATCTCAGTTTGAACTTTGATTTCAATGGACTTCCTTGTTTGAAAAAGAATAGCGCATTGAATCTTGTGTGTCACTTTTTGTGCAGATCTGTTTTCTTTAAATGGATTTGGATAAATTAAGCCTAAGAATTGCCTGAGGAAATTATTCAATTTGAGGGATTATCAAGTAAATATAACTTGAATAGCAAAATTTGTGCATTGTGGAAAGGGCTTATCAGTTTTAAACCCAACTCCCCCCATGATCCTTGCAGATGACTTTGGCTTCGTTAATTAATGTGGCCTTTCATGCAGTACCAGCATTCCTCTGTATCAATTTAAATTCCAAACATATGCAACAGGGATGTCCTTGATATGATATGAAATTCACATATTTGGTATTCAGCCAGTCACTCAGATTGTTAAATACACTAATGAAATTTGAAAACCTGTAATAAGGCTCGGGTTAAAAGGCTATTTCCCATGTAGGTCGTGGTGCATGACTGAACTAACTTTGCCTTGGCTGTCAAAAACACTTAAAACTCCAGTCTGAGCAGAAAAAAATGAGCTGTGGATTCAAAGGTATGTTTATTTTTGTTTTTTTGTTTTTTTGGATTGTTTGCACATGTTCGAGGAGGAACTACAACGCCTACCTCATGTGTAATTTAGTTTAAGTCAGGGAGGTGTCAGTTTCTCGCTGTCTGAATTTGCTTCCAGGCAGGAGCAAACAAGTAATACCTCAGGATGACAGAACAGCTAGCTAACAAACTCCCGAGCACACATCCACCTCGGCACTCATTGTGTTAGGCTGATTCATAATTGCTCGACAAAATGTGCAGCGTAATACCACCATTACCAGTCAAGCGAAGATGTGCTGCAGCACCGTGGACAGTATTTATGAGCATTCGGCCAGTGTTTATGATTGCATTTGCTTATGAGCACGTTATTGTTAAATGACTCATGCCAGCCCATGTTATTGTTCAAAGCCTTCATACAACGTACATACTGTATCTGCTAGAGAAACGCAGACCGTAGCACTGACTTGCACTCAGCGAGGTCATTCCCTGCACCTCCTGGCCTGTCCAGCCTCTGCTTGCTCACTGGGTTATGCAATGCTTGAAATGAGAGGAGGGGGAGGGGATGGAGGGTCGACACAGTAACAGCGGCCCTGTGGCGCGCAACAAGGTTTGTACGCATCTGCCATGTCTCGTCAGCATCACCCCGCCGCTGGCCCTGGGGCGGAGTGCTCGCTGACACCTCTGTGCGCCGCGCTTCTCAGTGGCGTGTCATTCACCCTCTGTCATGTTGACACCAGGACTCTCTGCTGCTGCCTGTAGACCTGTCAGCACACCCCCCTGCCTCTCCCTCTGTCTTTCTCTCTCTCTGCCTCTCTCCCTCTCTCTGGATCTGATTTTTCTCATCTGAATATGAAAGGGATGAAAAGTGTCTTTGGCCCTACTTGGTGGTACACGCTTTTGCACAATACGTAATTGACTCTCAGAATACGCCTCCTGCTTGACTCTTGCAACACGCCATGACTTTAACTTCCATGGTGGACTTCATTCTCAAAATATCAGTATGCTCATAACCTATCCACCCCACGTGATTAGTGGTTGTATATACAGTATTTATTATTGCAGCCAGTGTCTGTCTTGGTTACCAGTCCACTGTTACATTTTCTGTGCTTAAAGTACACGTCTCTGTCTCTCTGTCTGTGTCTGTCTGATGCACTCAAATCCAAATTCATACCCGGCAAGTAACGAATAATGGCTTTCTGATGAACATACTACCCTTCCAAACATTTTTCTAAAAGCTCGGCTTTATATAATACATATAATACCTTCGCAATGTGGATTTACTTGTGAGGGATGACACTGCTTTGGCTGTCTTTGACATCCAATCTTTTACTTTGAAGCAGCATAATCCCAGACACCATATGACAAAATGCATAGCAGATGGAGAGACACCAAAAGAACTGACAATAACAGTCATGATACACAAATAATGTAAAACCATTCTTAAACTTAATAACACAACATAAAGACCACATGATAAACAATGCACATACAAACTAAATAAATAGGGAACATGAGTCAAACAACAATGAACCAGGCTAAGTAAATGTCCTTTGCCCAAATGCATGCTGGGAAACTCCACTGACTGGAGTTCACTCAAGGAGAGAGATTTCTTTTGATTTACAGAATACATAGTCGTTTGACACTAGATAGTTTTAATACACAGGAATTTCAGTAATTTTATATTTCTTTGTGGTTAAAATCCAGCAATTAAAAAAAAAAAAAAAAAAAAAAAACACTTCCTGTTTTAGCCACGCCTATTTTTTACCTGAATCTGGATCTGAATTATTTTGCCCCAAAACATTTAACTTTATATCTATCTATATTGGGCAGTAACATTACACCAGTTTTCAGATTCAGTATGATTTTTCAATATTGAAGTTATGATTTGGCTCAATTATCGAGTATCAGTTTATTCATACAGAGCTCTAATCGTACATGTTTTGCAGTTACAAATAATGAAAATCACCTAACACAGTACAATGGCACATAAACACATCCTTAGGAAGTCAGAAAGAGCTTAATAAATAAAAACCTCAAAATGTAAATAGCTGCAACTTACATGCTTCACATCTTGGTGTGCTGACTATGATTCAGCTAGTTTCAACATTTCCATCTAAGTCACAGTGACAACATTCTCATGGGATACAAAAAGGTTTGGGAATTAAAAAGGTGTGCAAATAGAAAAAAATAATGTGCGCAGGTATGCTGGCACGTTGATAATGTTGGCAGATGCGTAAAACAAAGGCATCACACAGAGGGCACACTTTTTTAAAATTATTATTATCATTATTATTATTATTAGTAGTAGTAGTAGTAGTAGTAGTAGTAGTAGTAATGATGCATTAACACCACCTACTTATCTCAGGGCTCCAGACCAAAAAAACGTAAAAAAATCTTTATGAGCCATTAGCTCCTAGACGCCAAGTATTTACGAGCCAAATGCAATTTGTAGGAGCCACATCCCCTTACATGTCAAACATGAAATAAAAAAATCTATAAATATATGTATGTCACGTCGCACGCTTACTTTATATGTGATTCAGTATTCTCTCAGGGCTGCCTCATGCTGTCTTTTCTCTTCCCTTTCTGTTGTGTCTGCTGTTGTCTGCTCTGCCTCCCATCGCCTGTGATGTTTCCTCCACTGTCTTCTGCACTGTTTTAACAACAGCAGAATAAATAACATATGGAAATATGAATACTGCAAATGTTTAATGCCTGCTTGAGCACAAAAGGTGCTGTGGATTTTCCCCTTGTCACAACATAACCTGTAGCCCAGCTGATTTAAACTGCCTTGCAGGCAGGGGAGCCACAGACATGGGACACTCAATTAGCTGCACTTCACTATCATGTGGCAGTGACTGGATACTGACTGAGCCCAGCTGGGACGACTGTACCTGAAATCTTTCACTGATCGCGTCAGTCTCAGTATTATTGACATCTGATGTAGAGAGGTGGCAGCGTTTGGACGGGTAGGGAGCCACAAAAAGCCAGTGCGCATCTTTACTTCTTAAACACACAATGCTTGGAGGGGTGCGCTTGATTTATTGTTCCCATACTTTATTTTTTTTTTTTTTTTTTTTTTTTTTTTTACAACCAAACTATATACTTTATTGATGCCATTTGCACCAGACAAGGAGAAATGATAAATGATTCCACCAAAATCCCAAACAATTCTGTGGTTTTTGGCTGACTCACTGCCAGCATATTAGTGGTTGTTTTTCAGTTATCATCATCTCTTCTTTCATTTATGTGGCCAGTGTTCTGAGAATTTAGAGACAGAGACTTTTAAACTATTAAGCTGTTGATGAATTTAGTCGTAATTTTGGTTATAACTTTGATTTTTCAACATCCACAAATTCTGTGGTAGTCATTTAAATAAATCATTTGCTATACATGATGTAAATTGTTTCTGATTTCTACGCCATACAGGCACTAAAAAATTTATTGTGTATCTTCAGGGATTGCATGAAGCTGGATGCAGGAGGGGAACAATATGAGGTGATGAAGGTTGGCGTAGCACTGGCAAGAACTTCAGTCTACTTTCACCTCTGCTAATATGCAGACATCACACACCTTCCCAACCCCCCTGGCATTTCTCAGTGGTTTACACCCCTCAGGCAGAGCCACTTTGTAGCCAAATGATAACATGTCAGCTCTGTTTCCAGGACCATCATGCCATGGAACCTGACGCGAGCACCAAACAGTCTTTTAGTCTGAACCAGAGCCACTTAGCACTAAGAGGCTCATTAATGTGTGTTGAAAACAACAGTCTCATCTGGCCATTGATATCCCCACTTCTGGGCTGTTAACATGTCCAGAGCAGATATTAGATTGCTGAGCTAAAAGAGCTGCATATTAAGAGTGAAGGGACTTCCGTTTGGTGAGATGCGTTGTGTGATGGCTGGTCCCAGTGAGCGGCACATTTATATGACTGACTCACAGTCACACACCGAGCCTTGTGCATCTGCTCTGTTAAAGGGCTTGCCATTATGTTTTTGTCAGCCTGTTCCCGAGCCAGCCAGGTAATCTACTTACAACGGCAGAGCCACATTAATAAATTAGTTTCCATCACTGCTGTGCGTGGTATTACTATATGACTGTTGATGCAGAGAAGGCAGTGATTATTCAGTGGCAGCACAGCAATACGTGCAAAGGAGACCTGCACAGAAATCATTACAGTCAGCCAAACACAGAACGATCCACGTCTCAGTGACAGCATTAGCCTTGTTGTGGAAGGTTTTGTTACCTCACGCAGTATGAATTCATTCATTTCAATGTAGCTTAGCTTGCACTCAACTCTATTATTCCCAGGCCGGTTAGTGTCTTGCAGTCTGTGAGATTGCATCCTCTTGAAATATAGTCCCACATCTTCTCCAGAACTATTCCCAACCCAGGCCGCTCGTGGGGATTGTTTATCTCTAGAGACTGTGACGGTTGCCTCCAGGATGGATAGGCGCATCTGCTCTGCTCTCGGTGTCCTTCAAGAACACACTGTTCTCACCTTTGTTTGTCTCAGAAACTTTCGGGGAGATAAACACATGTTGTGTATTTAATGTTTGCCCTGACAACTATGTAAGGAGTTACTGAGTATGTTGTTTTACTCCAGTGAGCAGAGAAGATGGTGTCATTAATCTGTCTCTCACACCTGGGTCTTCCTCAAGCAAGCACTCTCGTCTTCTTGTTTCCTGCGTGAATGAAGTTCTCCCTAGCCTTTATATTCACCCTGGGAAATTGGTTCAGTCTTCTTGTGGAACCTCTCACAAATACAATTTTATAAGGGGGAGTTGAGCTATAAAATAGCAACCAACCCTGAAGTGAATCCCAGGCTGACCGTGGGTTTGTTCCTATTTCATTATTCATGTAGTAAAATGTATAGGGAGTGCGAGGTCAGCAAAGACACAAATGACAAAGTAAAAGCATTGACACTGTGCTCTAATTGCCTCAGGTTACCAATAATGTTTATAACACAGCCTGCCAAGATATTGTCTTCTCATGAAAAGAGTCTTTAACAGTGACATTGAGGGCAGATAACAGAGTATGACTGCCACAGATTATGGTGTGAGTGTTCCTCCAACAATGCTGTCACAGCTTTCTGACTGCCGATATGAATAATAGTGGAACTTTGAAAACTGCAGAGCGCAAATGAAGGCATACAAGCAAACATGCACTCATGCACACGCGCCTGCGCACACACGCACACACACGCACACACACACACACACACACACACACACACACACACACACACACACACACACACACACACCTCATATACAGAGATGAGAGAACGAGAGAAAGAGCACTGACAGTATCACAAAAGGGTGTCACACCACGACTCAGCCAGATGACATTATCAGCTTGAATCAGCTCTCACTGACACACTGCCAAGGCAGCGTTCAATGCTATTTATGGCATCTGTAATTTCTATGGAGAGTGGTGACAATCATATCTGGTGGATATGATTACACACTCTTATGCCTGATAGTCAAGCATAGTTATTAGCTGTTACACTGTCTCACTTATCAGGGGAAAACACTTAAATCCATTCATAAACTAATTCACGTCGCATTGAAAATCAATTCATTTTGTTTGGCTGTTCATTTTTATCCTGAGAGCATGGGGACACACATGAAGTTGTCTAGCAGCTAGTCTTTGGATTTATTTATTTTTTTCTTTCTTTCGTTTTTGTGGAGAGCTGCTCAGTTATGATATGATGCTCAAAAGATTACAGCATCATCTTCTTCAGATTTCAGTCTGGCATTGTGATTATCCATAACTTAAGTCCTCAAAAAATTGTAATCTAATAATTATTGGTTTTGTCTTGGTTTTGAAACATACATGTTGAACATTGAATGATTATTATAATTTTTTGTATTCCTTTGGAGACTAATCCCAAAATGAATCCCATACTATTCCATATTTCGCATAGATTTAATCCTTAAGTGCGTTTATAAAATCAGTGGCTGGGTTTTGGATTGGTTTGTGTCACCAACAGTGTTAATTTTAGCAGCTGATTTTAGATCATTTTTAGTCTTAGTCTTAGTTTTTTGACTAAAATATGTATTAGTTTTAGTCACATTTTAGTCATTTGAATTATTGTTAGTTTTAGTTGTTAAAATCTATAGAAGTTTTAGTCTCATTTTTGTCAAGTGCATTTTTGTGATTTTTAAAATGAAGTCAACACAGTAACGTTTCATGAAGCACACATTTGAGATGTACTTCAGTCTGCACTGCATGCATTTAATGATACAGTGTGAAGAGCTGGAGAATAGGACTGAATGTTGCTTTTGTTACTTTTAACATTTTTTCCTGTCTCATCTCATCAATGAAAACCAAACATACATGGCGTCATAGTTGTTATTATCTGTGATTTATTTTTAGTTTGTCTCATCTCATCTCACTGATGGAAAAAGGGGTTGTTGACGATCATTTTTCACTGGTTACCAAGGATTTAGTGATGCATGCCTTTCATGCCTCAAATCAACCAGAGCTGCGTATGGCCATGTAGAGATTCATTAAAAGGCAGTGAAGGTCAAAATAGTCAGAGATTCATGTTATTCCTTCATTGCTGGATCAAGTGTTCCCAGAATAAAATTGCACCCAAAGAAGACAGTTTGCCAGAAAAAAAAAAAAAAAAAAAAAAAAATGCTGTTTTCCAGTTGTGGCTTTGCCCTCCTACCACATTTACAACATAATACTCTTTTATCTTTGTTTCAAAAGATTATTATTGGATTTGGCAGTAATCTAAGCATTTGTGAATGATTCCTCAACAAGACATTTTTCCCTCCAAACTACATTATGCCTGGTATGATTTATTCATTTTCTAGTGAGGAAAAAAAAAAATGTGTGCAGCCTTGTTATCCAGCGAGAGTTAGTAAAATCAAGATGAAGCAAGAAACAAATTCATCAAATGGGAGGAAGATCAAAATAAAACAGTAATCAAATGAGTAGCGTTCAAGCGCATAAGAAGTTGTTTTCTGTGGGCCTTAAACAGAATATTGCACGCTGTCCCTGAACAGCAGAGATAATGTAAAATGTTGTGGAAAAATATTTTTAAACATGGTACTGTACATAATATATTTATAGAGTCATTGGAGAGAGATTATGTCTACCATTTTAAAATAGTAAGTGACAGTGTTTATATCCAAGCTGCTCCTTTTATACCTGTTTGCTGTTAAATTTGAGTACATGCCACTATTTGGGCAGCTTCAATCATTCCACCTAAGTCATGCTGTTTGTCTCATGGGTTTTGTTTCTTGTCCTCCCAGGTTTCCTCCGGTTAGTGAGCAGGCTCCAGTTGGAACATCGGTGGGGAGAGTTTCAGCTTATGCTAACAGTCAAACCATCGTCTACTCCATTATGGCAGGAAATGAACTAGGTATGTGGTGCAAGACGTGCACAGAGGAGTCCATTAAGCCAATAACCAGGACTTCTCTTTTGCAAAATCTCCAGGGAGAAGAATTTTTGGCCTTTATGCTGCAGTAAATGTCTTATTTTATTATACCCGTCCCCTTCCTACACCCACTGCCGCATGCACTCTCATATTTTTAAAAGATTATGACCAGGCCTTTTTATTTATATATTTTATTCTAAAAATGCAAAGACACTTTTTTCCAGTGTGTCAGCTTCTACAAAGCTTCCCCCCTGACAGCAGCACATGTCTGAAAATCACAATTTCTTTCTGAGAAAATTACACAAATATAGAATTTCTAGATACCCCCGCAAAAGCTCTGCACTTGTGTGAAGATTTTGAGATGTACTTTGCAGGTATAATAGTGTCCATTAAGCCATAGGCAGTGTTTGTCTTCTCTTTCCCTAAGAATGACAAAAAAGCAACACAAGTGCTTTTTCTTGCCAGTTTGTCAGTCCTCACAACACTTTCCACTCTGCATGCTGGCCGGGGAAGCCTGGAAAGCACAATTGCACCCTGAGAGGCCAGGCATGGAAGATAGGTGTGAGGTTAGCTCCAGATGTAGGAGACTGGAGTTGGAGAGAGGAAGGAAGGGAGGTGAGGAAGTGGAGGGGGAGGCTGTCGATAAGGGGTGTATTGATCTCTACTGTGGTGGCAATGGAGAAAAGAGCACTAAAGGAGGGGGTAGAAAACGTGGCTGACCAAAAAAGAAAGTTCTGCCTACTGCATTAACCTGTTGTAGCTGCACAGTAACCTCCAAAACAACACGTGCCCATACAAGCATAATGCTAAGAGTGTAAATTGCCTAGTCTGGGCCTTCCTCCTATTGGCTCTGTCAACTCTGTGTTGTGGTTTGTTATTTCTGCTCTTCTGCAACCACTCCTTGACAGTTAGTGGCATACTTAGGGCAGCCGGCTAGCAACTACAGCCTATCACTGCACAGTAAAGCTCTATGCATTTTGCACTGTAGTAAACTATGTAAATCTAGTGTCAGTGGCAGCGTTCCCACACTGGTGCACAGCTAGTGATGCATTTTATGGCTGGTTTGTCAGAGAGGACAGGCGAGGCAATGCACCAGCTTTTTGTATTGCTGAACAAGTATTTTTTGAAAGTTTTAAGTAGAGGTCAACACATTTCTGCCAGGGTTAATTATGTCTTCTTATGACTCCATCACTCAACTTTCTTATTCCCCTTTTGTCTTTCCTTCCATTCATTCTACGGGAAAATTTGAGGAAGTAGCTCCCTGTAGGCCTTCATCATAAGAGTGCATCAAACATGCTTTTGTTTATATGCATCTCAGTGCCAGAGGAGGTAGACAAAAGTTCTGCACTGCACATTTAAGGAAGATTTTCTTTAAATGTGTATTTCTGTATATATGCCTGTATATATATCACTATATATGCCTGTATATATATCATTGTTATATCACTGTTCTTCATGTACTCTGTGGTTCCAGGTCACTTTAAGATAAATGACAAGACGGGCGAGATCTTCACAGATCACCTCCTGGATTATGAGAATTTGACCAGCTACATCCTCAAGGTCCGGGCAGACTCGCTGGATATGGTCCAGGCCAACAAGAATGTGACCTCCAGAAGTAAGACAGGGGATTTTGGGGGTGGCGAGGTTTGATGAGCGTGGTGTTATGAAATCAGGGATCAAATTGTGGTTGCCTTTTTGGAATGAGATCTATAATGGCATTGTTTCAGCTGGAATATGATTATGATCTTTTATGGTCAGAAGTTGTGTATAATGATAATCAACATACTAGCAGCAAATGGGATTTATACTTCACTCTAGATCCATTTGGACTACAACAATCAATGCCCTACTTACCTGCCTCTCCTTCTCTCACCCTCTGCCTGTGTCTTTCTCGCATACTAATGAAAGCAAGTGCACACATACACAGATGCACACACACACACACTCGCTCACGCTCACTCACACACACATCAGTCTTCTGGTAGATGTGATGTAAAGTACAGGGTGCTCACAAGGGAGAGAGCTTCCCTGACATCAATGGGTTGAGATCCACTTTTGGCAGATGGTAGAGAAGCCATCTCTTATTCCTGTCTTCTATTATTGTAATGCAGATCGGTGCTCCATGATGGGGAACTACTTTCTTTTTATTATTAAAACTTTTTTGAGTTCAAATTATCAGAGCAGAACCAGACTGATTTGTCAGATTAAGGTTCTCTTAGTCCAATTAGGACCGTCACACACACACACACACACACACACACACACACACACACACACACACACACACACACACACACAGTTTGTACAGTGCTTTTCATAGTCATAAGTCACAAAGTGCTGTACAATGGCATCATACAATTAGAAAGAGGATAATACTAATACAAAAAGAATAATACATTTGAAGACCAATGCATAAATTACACATAAAAATACATTCAATGTGAAAATACAAATGTAGTACAAAAAGGATTACATGAATGCCGGTCTAAAATGGTGAGTTTTTATCTGCCTTTTAAAAGAGCCCACAGAATCGACAGACAATAGGGGTGCGCACAGAGCATCCCATAGTCTACATAGTCCATAGCTACGGCCTCCAACACTCAATCATCCCGAGTCTTGAGGTGGGTGCATGGGACAGACAGGAGATTTGATGAGTTAGACCTAAGAGTGTACACTTGTGAATAAGAGTAGTAGGCCATAGAGGTATGTAGGGGCCAGTCCATGCGGTGCTTTGTAGGTGAGAGTGAGAATTTT
The DNA here is from genome assembly GCF_902150065.1 of Myripristis murdjan. Lineage (NCBI taxonomy): Eukaryota > Metazoa > Chordata > Actinopteri > Holocentriformes > Holocentridae > Myripristis > Myripristis murdjan. Next base: position 15,937,264 of record NC_043994.1, on the reverse strand, counting down.
AAACCTAATTCTGTACCGGATAGGAAGCCAACGCAGAGCTCTGAGTAACAGGGTAATTTGAGACTGTTTATTTGACCTAGCGAGTAGTCTTGCAGCAGCGTTTTGATAGCCTGCAGGCGGTCAAGAGCAAAGTTATGGAGCACTGATAAGAAGGAGTTGCAGTATTCGATGCGAGATGAGTTGAGTGCACATATGAGCATTTCCAATTCAAGGGCTGAAACTATTGTTTTCAATATATTCATGTTTCTTAAATGAAAGAAGGATCTGGTCAGCTGCTTTATATGGGTGTCAAATGATACTGATTTGTCAGAGATTACACCTAAATTATGCAGACTTGGGTGGACAGCAGAAGAAAGAGACCCCATATTTTGTAAGATCATGGGAGCAACCTGATCTGCAGCAACAATCAAGACCTCAGTCTTGTCGGCATCAAGCTGTAAGGAGTTTTCCACCTTTGACATACTCGCTATTCAAGTGTGTATGTGCGTGTTTGAGTGCATATCTCTGCATATATGTTTGTTAGCATGCAGTCTGATGCTCTGAAAATAATATATTAACCATTTTACATAGAGAGAGAGAGAGGAGAGAGAGAGAGAGAGAGAGAGAGAGAGTGAGAGAAACTCAGCAGACCTCCTTCCCATCCCCCCTGGGTCCTCCCTCTGTGCCTCACACCACATCTTTTGTGCCTGTAATTCGATGTTCTGTGTTTTTGTTTGTCCTATTCCCCTGGTGCATCCTTAGCTCCTGTGCCACATGACTTTACGCTTTTGTATGCTGCCAGAAGAAAAATGCTCCTTGACAGTGCATATTTTTCACCTAAACTGCAGCGGAAGGGTTGCGCTCTGTACATATTTGTGCTATACACTGCATAGGTATAACTGTGACAAATTAGGGGGAATAGGGGAGAATGTTTACGCTCGCCACATTCACTTTGCTTTTAAGGCTTACAAGATGCATATTTCAAAGGCTCTGTAAGCCCATTTATTTCTAAGATGCCATATTTTTTGCCCCCTTCCCCTCCTTCCTGACTCACACTGTTCTCTGTAAAATGTAGGGCATGGCTGGGTTAAGAGTTTCCCTTAGTTTGATTGTTGACCGCCCTCCAAATTATTATTCCCAACAACGTGTGAAATGTCTGCTTGTTAAACTTTGAGAGCCTTTTATGGGGTTATTGTCTTGCACCAGGTTGGGGGGAAAAACAAACTCCTCAATAATAAATGGAGCGGCTGATGTTTTTTATGCCGGCAAGCTAGACCTCTCTTAAAAACGAGAGCTCAGAAGGGGAGATTCCTTCCTTTTATCATGTCACGCAGCCATATTCCACTCAAAGTTACTTATGACTAATTGGTCGGTGAACAGAATGCAAACAGGCTTGCTTGTTGTCTGATCTGCTCATCAGGGGCAGTGAGACGAGCAGTATCAACAAACTTGAGTCTCAATTTCTCAATTCGAAATGGGTGATGCTGTAATCAAAACAAAATTAACCTCCTCGTTATTGACTTCAAGTTGTCAGCTACATCAAAATAGTTCCCTATACCGTTTCAGTCGAAATGGTCCAATTAGGCTTAGGGAGGATGCGCTTTTTCCAGCACACTGTCACAGATCCCTTTCAAGTAGTTATTGCAGTACAACTGAAAATTATAATTAAATCATTTTAAAAAAGGAAGAAAAGAAAATGAAAAACTGTGCATGTTTTCTGAAAGCGGTGGCTGCTAGTCAGCTGCACCTTATTTCAAAAAGGTTTATTGACATACTGTGATGTTTTGAGTGATGACTAGCTGTCAGAATATTTTGGGAAATGACTGCAAGCTCACTTCTGAAGCTGTGGAACAACTGATGCCCATGAAAACCTAAGCTGACATGACAATTTTCAAACCGAATTACCCAACATCTGATTTCAATTCCAACTCCAACAAGCAGCAGTTCACAGATGTGTTCAGTCAACAGCCAATAGCTGTGATTACTTGTGCTTTCTGTGCCCCAATTTTTCAATTTCATGAACCTGCAGCATTTCTGGATTTTCACATAGTAAACGGAAATTGAACTGCACAGGCTATGATTTTATACTGCACAGTTTTTGGATGGTTGTGTTTTGTTTGTTTTGCTATGCTCTTTTCCTTCAGATAGTGGACATTACATTGGCAATGTATTTCATGCTTTGCAGGTGGCCTCCTGAATAACATACATGTGCATGTTTGTCTGCATTCAATTTCATCTTTAACAATATCAAAAATAATTTAATGCCTTGTTGTGTGGAAAATTCATTCAATTTGATGTGCATTTATGGCTAAAGTGAATGCCTACAGGACCTTAAATGCATTCTGGTGCCATTTGCTCTGCAGGCAACACAGCCAAGGTGTTCATTGAGGTGCAGGATGAGAATGACCACCCTCCCGTCTTCACCCGACAGCTCTACATTGGTGGAGTGGCAGAGGACACCAAGAGCTTCAGCTCTGTGCTCAAGATAGTGGTAGGAAAATCATCTTTGGTCTGTCTTTCTGTCTATCAGACTGTGTATCATAGTATGTGGACACATGCAGAAAGTAAAGTGCGTTATTCTGCTCCCATTTCCTCAACACTTATCCTGCAGCCATGGTGAGAGAATTCATCCGATCCGCTTCCTGCAGCATAGTTTCATCTCCTCCCCTATCGCTCCCTCCATCTCTTCCTCAATTCCGCTCTCCCCACTCCCTGCCTTGTCCATGAGCAGGTGGGATCAGAGTGGAGCAGTGTAATCCCAGTTTGTTCATAGAAGCATGGCGGGACATCCTGTCTGATTATCAGCCCGCTCTGTGTAGGAGGTTCCACCCTGTCATCCTGTGTACTTTGTGTTTACTGTGTGTGTGTGTGTGTGTGTGTGTGTTTGTTTTTGTTTGTCTATGTATGACATTAAAATTTGAGCCAAAAACCTAGCAAACCAGCATCTGCAATGCCTAGGTTACACTTGATTGATATTGAACATGTTAACATGCACATTAATATTCCGGTCATGATCGAGATACTCCGTTTATATTCCATTTATGTTCTGGCACATGTAAATATCACATCCCATTTACAGTGACTCACATAGGGTAAACTCATATAGCAGGGTGTTTGATTAGGATCAGAAGGTACCTCTGAATATTGTATGAATTGTATGATGTTTTTTTGTGAGTTGGTGTACATGTTATGTTCTGTGTGCTGTTTTATGTATCTTAAATGTAAGCCGGCAGCCCAAGGGCACACAATTAATTTCCCTACAGGGACAATGAAATCACCTGTCTAGCCATTTATCTATATTCCACACTTTTCTTATTTAACATTTACCTCGTCACTTACTGCAGCTTACTATTACATGTGAAAAGCACAGAATCACAAATAATGAAGTTTCTCACAAACTGAGTATTTGTTTTCCGTAACAAAAGCCATGGGCATTTTGCAATTCATGGATAGCAGAAAGCATTTAAATGCAGATAGGGTGTGTGAAGATGCATGAGACAGAGAGCCAGGGAACCCAAGGTCAGCTGAGCAGGTCATGTTGCAATGGAAGATATTAAGATCAGCTAGTTATTTAAAAAAAAATAATAATAATGATGATAATAATGATCAAAATAATTAAAGTATATCAGGAAAGTGGCATGCCATATGGGAGACGCTGCCCTTTATTATACCTTCACAGTCTCGCCGTCCATTGTTGGTAAGTGAAAGATGTGCAGCTATAGAGTAAGATGCTACTGTAATAAAACTATGTTGTTCTTGCTGAGTCTATTTAAACAGGATAAACAAAAGCCCCCTGTTAACATAAAGTGGCTGACAAGAAAACCTGAAACAACTGCATGTAAGCAGGTATTGAACAGGTTATTTAAGTTCCATATAAACAGTATATCCCGAATAGCCAGCGTAAAGCCCATAAACAGAATATTAATGTGCATGTAAATATGCTCATTGACATTGGCATAGTTTTAATAACCAATATAAGCATAAGTAATACACTAAGAATTACACTATATGGACAAAAGTATTGGACCACCTTCACATTCCACCTACAGGAGCTTTTATGGCATCCCATTCTAAATCCATAGGCATTAATATGGAGTTGGTCCCCCTTTGCAGCTTAAACAGCTTCCACTCCTCTGGGAAGGCTTTCTGCAAGATTTTAGAGTGTGTCTGTGGAAATTTTTGCCCAGAGCAATTGTGAAGTCATGCACTGATGTTGGGCAGGAGGGCCTGGCGCGCAATCTCCGTTCTAGTTCATCTCAAAGGTGTTGGAGGGGGATGAGGTCAGGGCTCTGTGTGGGCCAGTCAAGTTCTTCCACACCAAACTCAACCAACCATGCCTTTATGGACTTTGCTTTGTGCACCGCGGCACAGTCATGCTGGAACAGAAAAGGGCCTGCCCCAACCTGTTCCCACAAATTTGGAAGCATAGAATTGTCCAAAATGTCTTGGTGAGCTGAAGCATTAAGATTTCCTTTCACTGGAACTAAGGGGCCCAGGCCAATCCCAGAAAAACAGGCCCATAGCGTTATCCCTCCTCCACCAAACTTTACAGTTGGAAAACAATGTAGTCAGGCAGGTTATGTTCTCCTGGCATTCAGCAAACCCAGACTCATCCATCAGGCCACCAGATAGAAAAGCGTGATTCATCTCTCCACAGAACACGTTTCCACCACTCCAGAGTCCAGTGGCGGCATGTTTTACACTGTTCCAGCCGACGCTTGGCATTGTGCTTGGTGATGTAAGGCTTACACGTGGCTGCTCGGCCATGGAAACCCATGCCATGAAGCTTCTGGTGCACAGTTGTTGTGCTGATGTTGATGCCAGAGGAGGTTTGGAGCTCTACACTTACTGAGTCAGCTGAGCGTTGGCCACTTTTACGCACTATGCCCCTCAACACTCAGCGACCCCGCTCTGTAACTTTACGTGGTCTGCCACTTGGTGGCTGAGTTGCTGTGGTTCCTAAACACTTCCACTTTGCAGTAATACCACTTACAGGTGATGGTGGAATGTCTATGCAGGACGAAATTTCACAAATTGACTTGTTGCAATGGTGCTATCCTATTATATTACAGTATTGCGCTGGAATTCAGTGAGCTTTTCAGAACAAGTCATTCTTTCACAAATGTTTGTAAAGGCACACTGCATGGCTAGATGGCTGATTTTATACACCTGTGGTAATGGGACTGAATGAAACACTTGAATTCAGTGATTAAGGTGTGGCCCAATACTTTTGTCCATATAGTGTACATAAGTAACTGCCTGAGAAGCCTAGCACATGGAAGCTATAGCAGATATCTAGGATTGTGCTCATTGTGTAATTCAAGCATAGAACTGTTTTTGTTTTGGTTGATCCAAATGGTAATTATGAAAACAGATTCATACATTTGTCAAGCAGTTTTTTTTTTTGTTTTTTTTTTTTTTTTCATCAAATTGAGGTAATATAGGTCATTTGTAACTGAAGCATATTTTAATCAAGCCAAAGGCAATTGCCCTGATAATTGCTGTTATAATTCTTGGATGTTAACAATCTCTTTTTGGAGTTGCAACAAATAACCCAGGTTTTATTGGAAGCATACAGTTATAGTTGTGCATGTGTATTATGCATGAGTAAATCTATGTAAACCCTTGCCATAATACTATTGGATTGTGTTAACAAGTGCTCACAACCACACACACTGAACACACACATAAAAACTAATGGTCAGCAACACAGAAGAAGTGTGCTACATGGAGGCAGCAGCTGTCACATGCCATGTGCTTTTCTTATATTTCCAAAAATTTCCAATTCATTATATCAGCCCCTGAGGTTTCTGGCAAAGTATTGGCTCCCTCATTTATTCAGTAGATTAGAATTAGAGCTGAGTTGTAAATGTTTTTTAATCCTTATTAGACTCTTTAATTTCATCATTCGTTAAAAACCTGAAAATGGTCTTAATGTTCCAGACAACATTTCTGTTAAGATGATAAATAAGTAGTTTGCATGTTCTCCTGAGTACTCACGTAGGATTTTTCCAGTTGTTCACTTTTGAGGTCATTGTCCACAATTGTCCACAGGTGTGAATGTGAATGTGCAGACTTTATATTAATACTGCTCATGTGTTATGTAAAGACAAGTGTTTTAACACAGAAATGTTTGCTAGTCAATGCATTTATATAGCTTGATTATTATGATGGGAGATTCAGCAGCTCAGTGTGCTCTTGAATCTAAAATCCTGTGTTTGGAGATGACCTCCTGAGAAGAAACTACAGGGAATATGAAAGAGAAACCTGCCCTCTCCCTTTGTTTTTCAATCTGAAAGCATATCCCCGTTGTTTTTCCCAGTAGTTACAGTGCACAAACTCAGAGATATGTGGGTTGTTAGTAAGGCAGCTCTGGAGGTGAACCGATATCTCTTCAATTATCAAGTGCACAAACGAGGGTAGCGATGTGAAAATGCTAAAGTAATCACATGAACTGTGAGCCTTGCGTAAACATCCAGACCTGAAATCAGAATGGATGTTATTGAAGTTACTGTAACGGCTGATTAACTAGACTTACTGTTCAAGTGCACAAAATCTTTAAGCCCCATCTGATGCAAGCTCAGTCATTGCACTGAGTGAACCTTCTTCTTCTCTGAACACTGTGTGATGGCTGAAGCAGCCCATCCAATTCAGTTATCCCTGTTCCATCTTTCCCTCAACTTGGAATCGACATTAAAGCCAAGACTTATGGGTCAAGTGCTATCTATGATTTCCCTTAGGCCAGGGCTTCGTTGGAGAAAGCATACTGTACAAAACTTATTCAGTATGGAGGATGAGCGCTCCATTCTGTGGAGATAATGAGTAACATTAGAAATATCATTAATATTTGCAATATTTTGACATTTCTGACCTGCTGGTCTTTCACTCACCATATTATTCCCTTGATTGCAACCCGTATGAGCAATAATAAGCAATAACTGCCAGACTGGTTCATGTAAGCAAATGTTGCTGGAAGTGCCAGATAGGGGAGCCTAATTTGCCGTTAAAGTCGCCTTTCAGTAGTTCGGAAGAGTGGAGTGAAGCAGAAAACACTTCAGCAACAAGGTAGAGCTGTGCTTTTTTGAAGAAATGTCTGAACACATAATTAGACCCTGCTCTATGTGGCACTTGCTTGCCCCCATTCCAGAAATAGAAATCATCCTTCCATGTTGTTGTCTTTTAATCAGTAAGGAATTGGATTTCTTGGGTAGATAGAGTAGAGTCACTTCATGTCAGTTGCCTCCTTGACTTCTTGGCTGCTTGTTTATAACATAAGCTTATCTTTTTGAACGACAAGGAGACCAATTTAAGCCTTCAAGGCTTCTCTGTGAGTTTTGTCTTTGGTGCTCTATGGGTGGATTTATGTAAGCCATCAGGATCAGTGCATATTCCCCCTCTTTGACTTGACATTCTGAGACTCTCAGTGGTGTCACTTGAAGTGTAACACTTGAGCTGCAATTTACAGACCTCATACAGACAGTTTTTTTTTTCAGTGTCCATGATTTTTTTTTTTTAAAGGTTTGCCCTAAATGGCTTTGGTATATCATGAGGGAACACTATGTCTTTACCCAGAGTGGATGTCTCACTCTCTTGATCTAAAGTCAGCCCTTTCATTGGCATCTTACTCCACCTCCCCCCTCTGCTGCCAATACCTGGAGGGAAAAAAAAGAGAGATTGCTCCTATTTATCAATGTCACCACAGACAAGCACTCTGAAAATTGATGCCAGTGTGTGAGCTCAAAGGCCAGTATGTGCGATACCCACTGTACTTGCTCTGTCAATATTAAAACTCTATTTCTCCCTCTGCTGGTTAACTAAGATCACTACGCTGTATCCTTGAGGGACAAACAGTAATGTCAGGATCTATACTCATGCTGTCTGTTTTTTTTCCAGTATTAACACACTGACACTTTTCTTTCTCTTGTGACATCTCTATGTGCATGCTGTGGCCGTATGTGTGATATAGGCCACCGATAAGGACACTGGGAATTACAGTGCCATGGCGTACCGTCTGATTTTCCCACCCACATCCGAACAGGACAGCTTTGTCATTGAGACATACACGGGTATCATCAAAACAGCCATCATGTACCGCAACATGCGCAGGGTCCACTTCAAGTTTAAGGTCATCGCCACAGATGACTACGGGAAAGGTCTCAGCAGCAGCGCCAATGTGGTGGTGAGTATGCAGCATCTCACACAACCACTTTTCATGGATGGTCAGTATGGGAAAATTGTCAGTGTATACATCTATTGATCAGTGCATAAACTGGTCAACTGTATAGTGAGTGTGTATGTTAATTTTAATGTACAGCTGTACAAGCCTCTCTCTCAGTCTTTCACTTGCAGATCATCTGCACACCAATAGCATGCTGATTGCACATTGTGGAGATTGGGTTAATGGAGTTAAAGTAGACTCTACAATATCACAGCACTGATTTAGCCTTTTCCTTGCTTGGCCTTAATCCATGAATCTGTCAATACATCAGCGGGTGCACACACACACATACACATACAGTATGTGCACACACAGAAAAACCTCTGGTGATGGGTTTATTGGTTTCAGTGAAACCTCTGTGCAGCTTTTCTTTGTCCTGATTTATTCATCAGGAGCCTGTACGATGGTGATGCACTTTTTTTTTTCCTCAGTAGACTGTCTAGCTTCCAGTCCATTGAATTATTCACAGTAGCTACAGCATACCCAACATGCATTGTGTACCCAACTGAACCCTCTGCTTCTAGCTGATGATCCAGTTAAACTCTGCACGGAAGCCGATAAGTTTTTCGTTCTGTATAGCTGATCTGCACGTGTGTGCATGTACATTTGTGTGGGTGTACATTACCTTCTATATGTCTATCTGTGTATGTCAGTTTCTGTGGGTAGTTTTTTCCCAATAAATTCTCCACCCACCTGCTGTGACTGGGCTCAGCTTTTCCCCCAATTCAGTGCTTATCCTTGCTGGCTGTGAGCAAGCTTATTTTGCGTTTCCGTGAAATATGTCGGGCTAACAAGCCTCTAATGAGACAGAAGGAGGGTCTGGGACATTGCCTGTGTATGTGAGAGCAGCGAGTGCTTAACCATGGCGCTCGTTAATTTTCAAGGGGAAACCTAATTTCACAGGAGCCGCATGGGAGATTTGGCTGCAGAGCACAGAGGCTGTTGCCTATGCACTTAACTGCAGCATCAGAATTAGACCCCATTAAGTTTGCCGCATGGCACCAATACAAGCAGGCAATTAGGGGTTCTCATTTGGCCCACCAAAGGAAGAATGGGAATGAGCAGACCAAACTCACAGTAGGAAAACAAGTGAACAAGTGGCATAATCATGATCTACTTCTTTCTTTCACTCTCTGTCTTATTTGTCTGTTTCTTGCTCTCATTTTCCCATTTCTCATTTTCCCACTTCTCATTTATTCTCTCACAGGTTTCAGTGGTCAATGCATTGGACATGCAAGTTATTGTGTCCAATGTCCCACCCACTGTAGTGGAAGAGAATAAGGAGCAGCTCGTTAGGTAAGGCGACATTTAGAGTGATTGAAATATGAAAGTAAAAAGACGTTCCTTCAGAAGAAATTAAATGCCTTTATTTGCATAATGTTGGGGGTATGTTTTCTGAGCTCATTTCCATATAGAGCATTCTGCCAAGATACAGTGTAATATGAAAATGAAACAGAAAGCATATATTTCCCTATAGCTTTGACCAGGCACGACAGATCTGTTCCTGGAGGTTTTCTCAGATTGTCTTCAGAGAACTATTAGGCTGCACTTCACCATGCCTTTTCCATACTCTAGTTTGTTACATATATTTATTTTTGTTCCTATCAGAGAAGTTCTTACACAAGTCGTCTGTGTGCAAAGTAACAGTTTCAGTTCATTTTCCTGCCTTGCAATGAGAACACCTTGTCTGGAAGGATTTCTTTTGGTAATTGACTTCCCAGATAGACTTTGCTATTCAGGATACATTTCACTGTTTGTTTGTTTACAAGAAGACTCTGCACAAAGTGGATTGCATCCTTTTGTGCAGTGTTTTACCCACTTTGACATTAAATAACTGCACTTGGTCCAAGGTGGCATCACAAACTGGCACCTTTATTTTGCATACAAAATCGGTGACTGGTATAATGTGTACCTTTCAGCAGTGGCAGCCGACTGACTTATTTCATAACCACTGACCAGGCGATTAAAATCACATAATAGCCAGTGAGACAGTAGAGTCTGTCCTCTAGAATTTAATTTTAATGGTTGACATTCACAGAAATATGTTGTTTTGTTTTGTTCCTGCAGCTCTTGAGGGACACAGCTTTGATCATAATTAGTCAGTCTAAAAAAGCAAATGGGTGTTAATAGTTGTTTTTCAAGAGCTTGTTGAGCCTCTCCCACATAAGTGACACTGCTCTTTAGGCTGGCAAAACACACACATTATTCATGTTTAGCTCTTTCCCGTAATGTCATTTGAAAGGCCCCTGATTTCGCACAGCCCTGGTGATGATCCAGGGCTATTTTACCTGAGTGTTCAAAGTGTTTATTCACCTTGGAAAAGGCAGACAGAGAGGTTTTCTTTTATTGGCTGTAATCTGAGGTGTGGATTTCTCTCTGCCTGAAATGGATTATCTGAGCCTTTTTTGCCAAGAGCCAAGCAAACTGCTGCCCAGTGGGACAATCATTGCCAGAGTGGAGCACTTAGAGTAGTGCCTCTCATATTACTTTGGTCATTGAGCTGGCAGAAATCGAACCCTGTTCTTGAGCTTTCGACATAAATCTGAATATTGGCTTATGTATTAAATCTCGACATTAATTGCCTTTAGCATTTATCCTTTTATTGCCTTCATTATATGAGTTTGACTTCAACCCAGATGTTCTGCCCATTTTAGCATTCTGGAGCGATACGTACAAGACCAGATCCCAGGCGCTAAGGTGATCGTAGAGTCCATTGGGCCACGTCGCCATGGCGACGGCTACGAGCTTGAGGACTACAGTAAGTCGGACCTGATGGTGTATGCCATTGACCCGGTCACGAACAGGTCCATCTCTCGCCAGGAGCTCTTCAAGTGAGTGTGTGAATTTGATTACTGGGTGTACAGTTGACCAGATTCTTCTCATTTCCATCCTGAGCTGCATCTGCTCCCTCTGTCTTTCTTTACCCTTTGTCCGTACAATGAGTTAAATGTGCTCTCTTTCTCGCTGTGACTTTCTCTTTGACTGCGTTTCCATCTTTGACTGTTTCCACTCAGTCTCTTGCCACTGCTTGTCTCCAGAGGCTTTAACTTCAGATGTGTCATATGCCAACATGGGAAAGAGGGAGATATAATGCAGGAAAAGCAGCAGTGAGGTGAAGCAGGGAGAAAGTGAGAGTGCAGACAGGGTATATTTCCATCAATCCATCATCCCCCGTCACACTATGGCCTCAAAGGCTGTTCCAAGAACCTGGAGAAATGCCAGCAGTGCATTTTACTCCTGTTGTTTGGGGGATAGAGAGCCAGTTCCTGTCAGCCCAGGGTCTCTTTCTCAGGCTGTGTGCTAAAACACTGTTTGACCACCAAGAGGCCATGTCCACCTGCTGTTAAAACACCTCAGAAAAAGTGCTTTGGTGACAACTTTTCACCCCATCAGACAAAGAAAGCTGTGCCTTGTCCTTAGCTGGAGGCACGAGGTTAAAACACCACCGCAGGACAATGTTCTCTCATGTTCCCAAGCCCCTCTGACAGACCTCTGACAGACCTCAGGCACGAATCTTAGAAAATCAACTCCCTCACAGCAACGTGAGAGGTGTCACTCAGTAGGAAACACTCTCCTACTGAGCATCCCCGTTTAGTCTCTACCCCTTTGCTCGCCATGCGTGCGCTTAGCTCACATTTAGCTATCTGTCAGTCCCCGCTCTTTTTATTTCTCTGTCCATGGTAACTTCCCACATTGTTTGGATTCTGGCTCACAAGGCATGAAACCTCCCCTTTCCCTTTTAAATGAGATCTCGACAATTCCAACTCATTTGGTAATCCTCCTCTCAACAAATTACTTTTAGAGGCGCATTGTGTGCATGCTGAATTAATCTGTAAACATTACCTCTCTCTCCTTGACCAGCAGAAGGGCACCAACCTTATGAGTTCTCATTGCTTGTTGTTTTTTTTTCTTTTCTTTCTTTCTTTTTTTTTTTTTGAATGACACTTTTGTCATAAAAAGGAACCAAGGAGTGCAGGCCTTATCACAAGTGGCAGCTTTTGAGAGAGCTCTCGCTAAATTTTAAATAGACTTGCTATATCCCTGCTTTAATAACAGTCCCTTCCTCAGATACAATGTGTGGCTGTCAGGGAAACTCATCTAGAGTGGAGGGGAAAAGCTTTTTGTACATGCAGTGCATGTCTGACAGTGTTGCGGGGTAATTGCATGTTGTATATCTGCCGCTCTGCTGTCAGATCACGGGGGAAAAGAAAGTGAAGGGGAAAGAGATAGTGAGCGATTTGTTGCAGGGGGTTGGGGGGCCTTTATAGAGTGTCCTTATGCCACCTTGAATACAGTGCTCTCTGTTATATGAGGTCTCTAGAGAATAGATTGCCAGAGAGGCCAGTTAATGACCTTCATCTCCTCTCGTTTATTCACCTGCAGCAGGGTAAAAATGACAGTAATTGGAGGTGACAGTGTGCTCACTCCTTCATGATGCCAAATGTTTGGCAGCTGCTCATTAATTAATAGTTATTGTCACGACAACTTTTTTCTTTTGTTCAGTAAGGAGATGATAACACCGAGTTGATGTTTGTGCAATTTTATGCCTATATGCTGTACATTTTAGAACAACATTGGCGTAAATTCTGCTTCAGATCTATAAATGAAACGTGGTGTGAATGTGGATGAATATTATTTTCCAAAAAACGAGTACACTGAACTTTTCGTTTTTTTTTCTTTCCTTTATACAGTTTGTAGATCCATAGTTCTTTTCACATTCTTCAAAATATGTCAAATTTAAATGCATAACTGAATGTCACAAATGATGAAATATTTTGCCGTCTCCCAGCAAACAACCATGAGACATGGGAAGATATTGTAGATCGCAATCTTCACGACTCATTGAGCTTGTCCAAATCTACACCTGTATTTTTTACTTTATCCTCTCATTGGGTATATGGTAGGTTTCTGGATGGGAAGGTGCTGGATATTAACAAGGAGTTTCAGACACATCTGGGCCAGGGCGGACGCATCCTGGAGATCCGCTCACCAGACATCGTGGCCAGCGTGAAGAAGGCTGCCCAAGCTGTGGGCTACACAGAAGGAGCGCTCCTGGCACTCGCTATCATCATCATCCTCTGTTGCATCCCTGCCATCCTTATTGTCATGGTCACCTACAAGCAGTAAGTGTTCCTGCCATAGTAATTATCACTGTGTTTCATAATCAATTAGTGGCCCTTAATTGAGTGTCAGAGAATTAAGAGGGAAATACATTTTAATTAAGCTGGCCTTTGCTGAGAAAGGTGTGCAGTTGTACTCCTCGCTGTGTCTTTAGCTAAAGAATTTGCTTCTCTTAGACAAATCAGGTATTTCACTGTGTGAATGGAAACAATTGTTTATATAATATGCCCTGTGGCTTGCAAGGCTAGAGCTAGCACAACTGCAAACAATGATCTGTGGACATTGCTGGAAAGTGAATTTGTCGTATTTAACACAAAAGCGGGCTCTCTCGCTCGCTGGCTCTCGTCTCTCTCTCTCTCTCTCTCTCATTAGACATGCTGACTGCGCACTCTGCTGGGCTAATCTCCCTGCTCATGCTCTGTGAAAGCAGATTAATTAACACTCATTTGTGACAAATATCTATAGCCAATTGTGACGGTCACAGTGCGTCTTCACGCTACCTAATCTTCCCTGCCCAGCGCACACACAATAAACAATCTCTCTCTCACACATGCTCTGCTCCTCACAACAAACACCCATACAAACATGATGCCTCTTTTTGTACCCCGTGTCATTCTGACTGGTGAGCCAGTTAAGCTCCTGGGCAGCAGGTGAGGGTCATAAAATGATGGCGAAGTCAACCAGAAAGGCATCCTCTGCACTCTAGTCATTGGTATTCAGTGAAGGTCACACAAACGGTGTGTCTGGACAATGTTTATTCACAGCAGATGGGTGAGTGGTTGTCCTCCTCACATGCACAGACAAAACACACAGCAGAAAGCTGGTAATGGTGACATTAGACCTAAAGCCCAAACTGTTGCACCAGATGGCACTGTCTTGTCCACTCTTTTTTTTTTTTTTTTTTTTGAATAATACTATTTTGCTGTGAATAAATAATACCGATACTATGCACAGAGGACACCCTCAAGAAAATGCCAGCAGCTACCCTTGGATGTAGCCTGTGGTCACTGCTTGAGATTTGAGTGCCCCATTCTTTGCAATGAAAAATGGAGGAAAATATGATTACCATTTTGTTTTGTTTTGTTTTTTTCTTCATTTTTTTTTTTAAAGCAACAGGTAGAGTTCTTTGATAGAGCATATTACCCAAAGTCTCTCTGTTATCTGAATGAGTTGAAAGGGATTGCATGAATAATGCACATAATAACACACCTAGAGTGGTGTGTTTTTCACAAGGACACCTCCCAACATTAAATAACCTCCCAGTATTAAAACTGAATGTTGTTAGAGTGTTGCCTATCTTATTGTTTAATTATATGATATAATTAAATAAGATTCCTCTCCTTCCTCCCCTCTCCTCTCTCTCTCTCTCTCTCTCTCTCTCTCTGTCTCTGTCTATTCCTCACCGCATCAAAAACCCTCCATCAGATTCAAAGAGTAAGTAATTATTCTCATTCATGTTTTATAAGTGATCACTCTTTCATTGCTTGAAGTGTGTGTGCTAAGGACAATTTCTCACATCTTCATTATTCATTAGTCACTTTAAGACAAACAGACTGTGTGAAGATGATGACAGGGCTGCATCTTGGCTAATGCCACCCTTTTGAAATGACTTGCCTTTAGCACAATGGCACAGTGCAACAGTGATTCTTCTTCCCGCATGCTGGGTTGATGTTTAATTATGCACTGTTTTGCTTCATCTGGAACATCTGATGAAATGTCTTCAAAGGAAAATCAACCCAAAAGTCAACAAGGCTTTCTTCTTGTATCCTTCTTTGCTCCACCATCCTCCCAACAACACAAGCAGGCTTTACATGGGGTTTTGCGTCTGGGACTACTGACTAAAAGAATTGGGTGATCCCGTTTACATTAGCAGAAGCCTTGTATGCATATTTTACATCCCGGTTAACTCTTGTCACAATCTTCCAATCCAACTGAAACACAATGTTTTCTCAGCCGTTTCACCCAAATGGTCTGTTAATAACATCTATCGCGATCGGAGCCAAAACCAATAATTACCAGCTTCTGTTGCAGGGTTCACTTGATTGAAATGAGGGTTAACCTGTTTACACTGAGCACAAGTCCTGGATGGTAGTGGGATTATCAATGAATGTAAAAGGTATTACAACTCTTCCCCATCAGCGCTCAGGTCTCCTCAGCTGTCTAAGGCCGTGACTAATGCACATATGGTGTGCACAATATGTATTAGTATCTACTTCATTTAACGGCACAGATTTCAGTACCTACAAGACTATAAAAGCATATTGTCATTGAGGATGACAGCCTCGGAAATGCAAATTGAAACACATAGTGAAATCAAAACTAGAACAAGACTGTAGTAGTAGAAGTAGAAGTATTAAAAATATTTTTGTTTTCTATCCTGCTGTAATTCCAGTTTCAGTCACTTTCAAAGAGAATGATAGGTAACTTCAATTTTGTTTTAAGCAGTATACAAAAGCAGTAAATTGAGCTGGAGTCACTGGAGTATTCACTCATAGTTTCAATCCCTCACTACTTTTTCCGCAGTCTGCCTCCAAGTGACGGTGCGCTGTCATTCCTAAGACAAAACTGTTTAAATAATGATACTGACAAGAAATGAGATTGGTGGCCACATTTACTGAGTTCCCCTATTGCAAGTTATAGCCTAACGCGGCATCCGAAAGTCACAAAAATGTAAGTGGGGAAGACAGATCAATATATTCGAGAAGGAACTGGAGGCAGACACGAAGACCTGCAAAACCTCAGGGAATGCCCCACCACCCTCCAAACCACCATCCTAACTATAACCACCCCAAACTGTAGGAGCCTGGTGGTGGGTGCTCCATGAGGTCTTAGTGCCCACCACCACACCTTGTTGATTTATTTTGATCAGCAATTTTTAATAAAAACATTCGGTAAGCACTGTAATTATGAGTTTTTGGTTATGAGCTATATTTGATGTTTTGGGTTGATTTTCCTGGTCAAGGAGTGTTACTTGTGAACATGAAACCATATTTTGGTGACTTGAAAATGATGGAAGTTCAAATTGCACAGGCGACAGGCCGAGTGTGCCAAAACAGCCAGGATTCAGATGGCTTTACCACCAGGAGGCAAGGCAGCTCCAGCCGCTGCTCCCACCAACCTCTACGAAGAGCTGGGAGACAGCAGCATGTGAGTCAACCCTGACCTCTCTTTATCTGTCTCCCATGATTAACCCATTCCCTTGATAAACAGATACTGTACATTATGGTGCCCTGCTGGTAGATCCAAAGTCATGAGCAGTGCTTTCAGGGTGAATGCTATCACTGCTGCCTTTTCTGAGCATATTTTCCTGCTTTTATTCCAATTATCTGTTTCAACATCACATCATTTCTTTGTCCTAATATGACCACTAACAGTCCTATAGGTGGGTATCAATCTCTAAAATCTAACCTATTGAGCTTTAGACACAGTGGTTCCTGCATTGCTGTCTCCGCTCCTTAGCTCCCATGATCCATTTTTTGTCCTTTGCAAACCACAATGTATGCTGCTGCTCAAGCTGATGATTAGGGCTTTAGTTGATGGATGCCTTTCCCATTAGACCACATATGCATTTCAGCATGGCCCTCTCTCAAGGTGAGAGTTTGTTTATGCTCATAAAAGACACCATAGTTTACTGGGAATAGAAAGGAATAGAGAATCTGGCCAGTGCTTGGTAATTGATTTTGTGATAAAAGACTTTCTCTTTCCCCTTATTACTATCACCTGTGTTGAATGCTTTATCAGCTTTCCTGTGTCCTGAATGTTTTCCATTAGCACAATCGGATTTAATCTTTCATGTTAAATACTACCCTGAATATGCAATGAAATGTTAATGCTTTCAGATAAAACAAGATTGAATTGAAATTGCACCATAACTCCCAGTGGTAAATAGGGGACTTCGTAAGTTTGATTTTATGCTTTTTAAAGCAGTGCTGCAAGTATCTTCATGGTTGCTGTTAAAAAAAAAAGGAATAATGGAAATTTAACGGTAAGCTGTAAAGAGACTGCAGTGTGTACATCAAGGTGTTGACCGATACTTAACAGCAAGCAGACAGCAAGCAGAAACTTTTGATTTCATGGCAGCAGAACTCTCATGGGGAGAGAAATGTGGCCTGGTGTTGTATATTTTTGGGGCTATTTTCCAGGCACCGCTTCCATAAAAAAACCCTGTTAAAGATTGTCAAGCGTTTTCCTAAGAAGGTGTGTGTGTGTGTGTGTGTGTGTGTGTGTGTGTGTGTGTGTGTGTGTGTGTGTGTGTGTGTGTGTGTGTGTGTGTGTGTGTGTGTGTGTGAGCGCGCGCACACATGCGTGGATACATGGACATTTTAGTGTCCAAACTTGTTTGCTCCAACAAATACGTTTTTGGATGCACACAGTTAAGAAAAAAACATGCACTATATGCCCTCAGCACGCAAACACTGACATGCAGTTCAACTTCTTGTGCGTCCATGTGTTTGTTTTACCATAATAACATAGACATTTCTGCTCTAGTCTTCTTACCGGCTGTCTGTCTTTCTGTCTTTTACATCATTTCCATTCCCTTGCCCCTGTCTGGATTCAGACTGCAGTAAGTAATCCAAAAATGTATGAGGATATATGTTCCATCCTGTTTTCATATGCAGCTGACAGCCTTGCTAAACGTATGCACATATCGAAATAACATTTTTTGGTATGTGTTTAGTGTTTATTAAACCACTGAGATTTTGGTTTAGGATACGTGTCATTCCGTTACTATTTAACTTGCATAGCTTGGTAAAATGGTATCGTAGGAATTGGAAAGACACCTATTTAAACAGATGTAAGATTGTAATGAACTGCCGTGTTTTTTTGAAAAATTGCCTCCATGTAGTTGATAAAAGTGAACCCCGGTTTATTTAGATCTACTGCACCTCATTAGACATCCCTTTAGTTGCCTCCCACCTTCCTTCACATTGGAGTCAAGCCATCACTGTTCTGCATTTCATTGCCCTTACTTTCACATCAGTGTCTCTTTGCATCGTGGTTATGACTAGACTAATACATACAGTGTTAGTTGATTTTGGCTATTTATGTGTCTGTGGACCTCAGGCTATGTTTCTAATATGGAAGACTTCCAGCAGTCACAATAAGTTTAACAATTTTAGTATTAAATGTCGTTTAAATTGTGAGTTTTTAGCTTAAAATTGCAATGTGTATGTAAGTTACATAATTTTTATTTGATTTGTCTCCTTGCTCATTCACCATTTTATTATTGGAACTAGCCCTTAAATTGTCTCTCATCTGTAAGTATTTGATCATTTCATATCATGTCGACCAGCTCCAAAAGTTTCAAGTTATCACCATTTATTGATTTTGTTTTGTTTTTTGCACGCTGCGCACTTAACCGGGTCTCATTTGTAAAATAGATTTTTAATCTCAGTGAGACTCAGCTGGTTAGCTTCTAATCACAGTTGAAAGTTTTACTATCTATTTTTTCAATCATGTTGCTTTGCTGACCCACGATACTAAGAGACGTATGAGTGAAACTTAAGGTGCAAATTACATCACAGCTGCTTTTGCCTCACCCTTTTTCTTTGCTTCGCCTCCCCTTCAGCATTCATTCTTCACCTGTTTCAAGTCTTGTTCTTCTTTACTTCCACCTTTTTATCGGGACAGGGCTAAAAAGTCTGTCATTGAGGAAGCCGACCGCCAAAGGATTCTTAGCAACTTCGCCTGTCGCGCCATTGCCGCCCGTGGCAACGGAACATTGCGAGGAAACTTGCCCAAATCAGAAAGCAACGTGACCTTCCTATCTGACCACCGACCACTCACCACCCACAACCCAGTCTTTAATGACGACGGTCCCCCCAGCAGTCCTGATGCCACTGCAGAGCGGACAGACCTGTCTCAGAAACAGTTCCGTGTTTCTCCATCCCACTCTGCAGGGTCAGGGTGCACCTGGTCAATGCCTAACCGCATCCACGGGGGGCTGCAAGGCTACGAGGCACTAAGAAGACAGGCTCTTCTGGACCCAGCTGAGTGGGAGCTGCAGTTACTTCAAGCGGGCATGAGAGGCAGGGAAGGGCTAGACAGTCTGGACAAGCTCCAGCTCAGTGGCTGCAAGACAGGGACTAAGTTGTCAGTCCGTGAGCAGGCCAGGCAGTATGAGCAGCAGGCCCAAGAGCGGACACTCAGGCCGGGCAGAGGCTCTCAAGGCTCCCTCTCTTCCCTCCTCAGGGATAGAGACAGCATTGACACACTGGAATTATCTTCAGAAACCCTGCTCTCCATCATGGATTACCCCTACAGCTCCATGTCAGTGGGGAGGGACGTGCCCCCTAGGATTATTATTACCCCAGGAGATGACTCAGAGCTCCTGGCCAACCAGAGACCAACTCCACCTGTCCTCAGGAAGTTCAGCTCCAGCATCTCCAGCTACATGACAGTGGAGCCTTGTGAAATCACTGTAGAGATCATCCCAGACCCTCCAGAGAATCCACCCCCCCCTCCTCCACGGCAGCACTATCCTCCTGCCCCATCCAAATCCCCTCCCCGTAGCATGTCCCCCTCTCCTCCACCTGCTCCCTCCTACCCTCATGAGCCTCGATTTTCTCACCAGCCCCCTCCTCCTCCTCCTCCTGTCACTAAGCGTGCTGCTCCTCCACCTCCGCCTCCACCCCCACCTCCACTCCCTCCCTCACTCTCCCCTGTAAGTGATCAGAAACGGCCAGCTGTCCAGTTTGTCCCGACCAACTTGCCACCCGTGTCCTCGCTTCGACCCACTTCAGCCCGTAAGCAACCTGCTCCTCCTGTCCCAACTGACGACGGGAAAAAGAAAGAGCTCAAAGGGATCCTGAAAAACATCCAGAATCTCGCGGACATTGAGAGGTCTGTTGCCAACATGTACAGCCAAGTAGACAAAACTCACAAGGTGCCCAAATTTAACAAGAAACCACAAGTGACTGAGGAATCAGAGGGTGCTAACAATCCGAAAGGACCTGATCCTCATGAAGAGCAGAGCACGCCAAACCCAATCAGCTCCAGCCCTAAGGCCGAATTGAGTTCAACGGGAAGCATAAACCCCACTGAAAACGGAACAAGCCAACCAAACATGGCCACAGAGGTTGAGCAGACAAACGAGTCGAACTTGAACAGTCCAGACTCCGATTTCAGTGATCACTTCCCCTCTCAGTCCACAGTGTTCTGACTCACTCCCTTTTCTCTTTGTCTCCATATCTCTATCTCCATTTTTATGTCTCCATGCCTGTTTATTTCTGTTGTTCGTGAAACTAAACACTATTGATTTTTGTACAATCAATTGTATTTTATATGCTGTAGAGAAGTCAAGCAATTTTTAAGTGTGGGTTTCTCAGAGAGAAAATGTTTTTTTTACAGTATATTTTGTGATAAAATCAAACATTAGTGCGACAACAAATGTACCCAGCTCTGCCACAAAATCTGTATGATGTGCTTCTAGGCTTGCTTTATAATATAAAAGAGGTATGCATATATCCATTCTGCTGAATTTCATTCCATATGTTTCTTTCCTTGTTAGCATGAGACAGCTTAGGTATACAGTTCAGGAGGGACAATCATATTTTTGTTGTCAAAACATCTTGAGGTAGTTGTTGCCTTGAACATTTTTATAGATAACCAAACATAGGGGCAGACATTGAAGACTTATTCATGTTTTGGTCCAAGAATCAGCTGGAGCATGTTTTCAGGATCTGCGGTAATACTGGAAACACTGGTTGGAAACATTGGTTCTGTGAGCAGAACCAATATTGACATTGGATAAAATATTAATGAAAGGGTACAAAAAAATCTTTTTACTGTAACAGCTTTGAAGGATTTATGCAGATAATAGAGAATAGAGCCAGGAAGGAACAAGTGAAAACATACTTTGGCTGAAGCATCAGCTGTAAAAATACATCAGCTGGACCTCTCCCCAGCGGGCTTATTTTGAATAGATGGAGAAAGCTCGCCTCTGGGGGATCTGTCTTTTCACATGTCGCTGAAGATCCCCCCCAGCATGATAAAGTAGTCACTGTTATGTTGGGCTGCACACTGGAAGAGGCTAATTAGAGAACCAATCAATCCTCGACCGAGGCCACTGCCTGTGGGACTGTCAGCTACTGTTACGCTCTCCTTTTCTTTTCCATCATCCCTCCAACCTGTTCCCTGACCACATCTCTCTTGCTCTGTCTGTCTCTCCTTCTCTCGCTCTCTCAATTCTAACACTTTTCAGTCCTTGGTCTCTTCTTGTTAATCTCTCCTTGTGGTTCCTGAGAGATTTCATTACCTCTTTTACGCTCATTGCAATGCTGTTTCTCTCTTCCCCTCTCACTTGTTTTTTTTTGTGTGTGTGTGTGTGTGTGTGTGCTTGTGGTTTTCAGACCCACTCCTGTCTGTCTGTCTGTCTGTCTCCCATATACCCCTCATGTTTTTATTTCACCCTCTCTGCCCTCAGGCTAATGGCCTCAGCCCACCTCCCTTTCCAGACCAGTGTAATGTTTGACTCATCACGCATTCTCCTGATGGGCAGATCGAAGGCCTGCTAATTCTGTATTCCATGTTCACTACATGGGGTAATCTCTTCTGTCAAGAGGCTAGCAGTGCACATGCTGTTTCGCTCAGCCCGATGAGCAGTCAGCTAATGGATGCAATGCTTTGTTTTCTTTATTTCCATTGACGCAAATGGATTCATCACCCTTTTTTCTTTGTTTTTTTCTTCAACTGATACGTCATCACAGTAGCAGGGGAAACACTGCTTTACACTTGTAAAGCATTCATTTGATAGAAAAATGCCAACATAGTATTGTTTTTTTCAAGAAAAACAGATCAGAGACCATATAGTATCAGTGAAATAATATGACAATAATAATATTAATTATTATTAGTATTATTAGTATTATTATTATTATTTAGTAATAATGTTTTTGCATCTCTTTACTGCATTACATTGAAGGGATACAGCTTTCTGAACTTGGAACTGTTCTAGCTGTTCTGTTGTTTACCTCTATCTGCTTGGTCATCATATTCACATTAGTAGTGATTGTTTATCAAAAATCTCTTGCGTAAATATCTTATGAAAGCACCAGTAGTCATTGCAGTGTCTTCACAATGTCAATATTATGTTTTCGATCAAAATTATTTTGACATTTAAATTTGTCCATACCCCAGCCTTGCCAACGATGCTGATCAGAAAGGTCAGCTGTCACTTGCAAACATTTCCTTGTTCACGCACCACTAACTTGCCTTGGCCATAACAGGTGGGGTTCTTCTGTCCTGTTGGTAACGTATTCATGACAGTAGGATAATAATGAGGAATTCCTATTAGAATTAGGATAAGTCCTAGAATTAGAATTCATTAAATTAAAAATATGTTCAACAAGCAAATTATTTGGCCTGTCCAAAGATCCCCTTCCCTTTATAGTAAGTGCACCATTTACTCGCACTTTCACTGATGTGCTGGCTGAGAAATACTCTGGGCTGCTGAACATTTAAGAGTCAATGGAATTCTGAGTTGACCCCGCACTTCTAGTTGTACAACATCCCCTTATCACCCATCTGGCCCTAACTCACCCCCCCTCTGTGCAAACCCTGTTATGGTACCTGTCCACCAGGCCATTTGTCTTGATGTTTTCTGGAAGCTGCAGTAGCCGGCAGCCAAGCCAACAGGTCATCCATCAGATTCCACTCCTATCACCCACTTAGCCTGGTAGGTGTGGCTATACAGGTCTGCCCTGTCCCCGGTCGCTGCCCATAATAACAGATTACAGCTCTCCAGAGGAAGCTCACATCATTGCTTAGCAATATATCTGAGTTTTAGAGTCGTCATTATTTATGGGCTCAGACAGGTTACAGTTGTACGCTTGTGAACCTGGAGGTTTTCGCCAGGCTGCTCCATTAACTCCTGTTTCTCATTGACTTGTACCAAATGCACTGCAGGCTACTGTCCTCAGGAGCAGCTCTCACCAGATTTGTGATGTATTGGATCAAGTGTGTAATTCTTTCGATTTACGCACCACTTTTTGTTGGAGAAAAAAAGCATCTTTTGAGAGGAAACTGCACATCATGCAGTGATAACCAAAGACAAAGACAATTTTATGAACAGTTTCTTCGAGTCAGTATTTCTCCTTCAATTGCCTTGTCCTCTTTGCATCTGATAGGAGATGGCTGTAGATATGGTTGTATAAACGCTGACTGTTTTCATATTCCAATCTTCTTAACCTCTTTGACATTCTGATTTATTGTATCATTTTTTTTTCCTGTTTGAATGTGATAACAGAAAAAGAAACAGCCCGCACTAAAGTGATAACATTGTGGCCTTAGGCACTTGCTTCTTAAAAATGAACATCTGCAACTCTGTATTTTGACACACAGAAATGCACAGTAAGTAAAATTGAAATATTCTCACTGGTCAGCAGAACATATAGGGTAGAGTAGTGTAGACCTAACATTTAATTTATCTAGAAGCACTTGAAATGTTGGTGTCAATCCATATTCATTATTTGTCTATCTTATTTCCTCTCTTTTTCTCGGGCATGCAGGAGGCGAGGCTACGGCAGGCAGGTAAGCATTTGTATAGTGCTGTGTGTTTTATCTTATTTATTGTGTGCCAAGACATTTTGTCACTCTCAAGGTAGCTTGAGGCATCTTATATCCTATTATTCTTATCTACAATTTGCTTGATGGAAAACACTGAATGGGATTAAGATGAGATCTCGGAGATACTACTTCTGACACTGACATTACAGTTCAGATTTGATTTGAAAGTGCTTGGTATTGTGCTCTCAAAGCTTCCTGTCATGTGAAAGATAAGTATTTGGCTGAGGGTTTTTTTTTTACTCTCAGTAAGAAAACACAGTCAAGGACTCGAAAAAGATAAAGTGCCTGACATTTGGTGTTCTAATTCTATTCCAAATTGTGACCGTCAGATAAACGGTGAACTGTCAACATCAGAAGTACGCAGCATGATGTTTTATTTTAGTTAAGCACTCACAAAACTTACATTTTTTGCATTTTCTTTCTTCATCAGTGTTTGGTACACTTTTGCTTCCTCTTAAAAAGGCTTGGCATCACCACATTGTCGTCATCTTATCTCCCTTCTTTCCTGTTTCGGATCCTTCCATATTTCCATTAATCGTTTCACCTTGTGTCTGTTGTCAACAGATTATAATATGGCCTTGACACATAACATGGATGTGGCCATTTTCTGGCTTAAAACCTTGAATATGAAGAGTGAATTGTGCACACTCTGTCTTTGTCTCTCCTGACCATTCTTTCCTTGCATTACCTTTCCCTTCTTTTCTACTAATCTTTGGCAGCAACAGCAACTGCTGAGGCCATCTCTTCTGAGACCTGAGGTAGAAACACTACTGCTTTTCCTTTAATTCACAGGGATTTAGTAATTCTGCTGTACACTCACCCTGTATGCTGCTGATGCTTTTCTTTCCTCTCCTTTACTAAGGAGCACTCAGCTATTTCTCTCTCTCTGCCTGTCTGAATACAGGAACTCTCCATGGAGTCAGGCATCGACCCAGGCCAAGACTACTACACCCAGGATTACTATAATTACGACCAAGGGTGAGCATGCAGCCCACTGACCCTCTCATCTTTCACCAGCCTTCCTCTAATCTAGGGAATTGATCTCTATTAGTGCATTTAAATTTTAAAAATTACACCACACTTATTTATCATGAACTTTCATTCTAGCTGTCAGTGCTGATGTCCTTGATGATGGGAATTTTTTCAAGAATATACAGAATGAAATGATGAGCATAACTAACATACCCACTTCAACCAAATTAGATCAATTATGCTGCTTGTGCCAGGCACCTGAGAGTATGAGTATGGCGGTGTTTTCCTTTGGCTTAATGGATGGAGGTTGTTTTGCCTTGTGTGTTACAGTGCCCATATGGTGCGATGGAGGAAAAGCTGGAATGCAAAGCTGTAACAGCTGCTGAGAAATTGTTATTCATTAAACAATACTGCTCTATGGCAGGTGACATCCTCCTTCCTCTGGAGAATTATGCTGCAAGTTTATCAATATGGGAAACAACCTTAGGATCCGGCAGGCTCAAACCACTTACCGAAAAACTGACAAACTTTAAAAAAAAAAAAAAAAAAAAACAGCCTTGTTGAAATTAAGTGTTTTAATTGCCTCTTCAGTGACTCCATGACTTACCTTCTCATCATCTTTGCTAAATTCTAATTGCCTCAGCTGGTGCTCACTGTGTCTGTGTCACACTGCCCTTCATTTGCAATAAGCTGTAATTATATTTTGAAGGTCTGCCACAAAGTCTATCGTAAAAGCTGCCGTTGCTGCTGAGTGTGCTATCACTATGACCTGGCCTGCCTTTGATCCGTTTCTATTTAAATAGTGGTGCACAATTTAACTGCAGTTAAGCTTTTAATCCAGCAATCACTAGCTCTTGTGGTCCTTCAGGCTCCCCTCACATGTTCACAAAGTGTGAGTGATGCAAATTGCTGCAGGCCTCTTTCCTTCAGGCTCCTCACTGATTTAATATGTTGCAATAAGGAGAGTATAATTGACGTCAGCATCCTGTGTTTGAGTAACAGGAATACACATCTACTATCACCTACTATCTCAGTTCAGGCTCAGATACTAATATGATGCTGATTGATGCACATCACATCTCAAAGTTACGGCAGTTTGCCAAAGGGGTCCCTGAAAGTAATAATGTGTGATATGTCTCTGTTACTCTCTCGTGATATAAATCTCTGATTGAGATAAAACAATTGTGATTCAGCCCAAACCCATAAAAGCTTTTACATCTTCCACTCTCAGTCTCAGTGTTGGGTACTGGTTTCCTGAGAAAAATCCTCTGCCCCAAAAGAATTTGGAATAAAAAATGAGAAAAACGATATTGGTGGACACTGTAAGAAGAGACAAAGAAAAGACAGGTGCCTAGTGAAAGTCAGTCTTTATCAACAGAACATTCAGCAGAAAGATAGACAGTATGGCCACAGTGTTTTATTCAAGAGTGATCCCTAGGAAGAGTAATGCAAAACCAACACTGCAGCAGCGACAATGTCATTAAAATTGAAATAAGGGGTGCTACAAGCAGTCATGAGCCTGATTTACAGCAAAAAAGAAAAAGAAGAGGTTGGAGAAAGATGGTAGAAGAATAAAAAAGAAATAAAGTTCCAAGCAGCCACTGTAGGTATCCAGGCAGAGGTCTCTGTGGACAAGTTGCATTGTATATGCTATAATCAATACCTTGAAATATTGAAAGTTACATCTTTGCCTAAATCACAGCCAGCACTGGTTTATGAGATTGTGACTTTTTTCTCAGTACCTCTGTGGATGTGCTTTCACAACTTTTGGTGCCAATGCCAAGTCATAAATTCATTGAGTCAGCTAAGAAGTGGGTGGACTGGTGGTTGTCTCACAGTGTGACTCACAGAGAATATTGAAATTGGGAAATTTTGAAAAGTTCACTGTAGAAGTTCAGCCACCTGGGGCTGGCAGGAATAAAATAAACAGATAGATAGATAGATACATACATACATACATACATAGGGTTGTTGATTGGTGACTTTAAAAGATTATATTATATATAGTAGGTTTGGTGTCTTGAATATGTGGCAGAAGTTAACTATAAATAATAATTCACAGTTTTCAGTACAGAGTAAGTGAAGGCTATATTGGAAATAGTAGGGCTCCATGGGATGTACAGTTGATTTATTGTAAAGTTTCGAATTTTATCGATTGCTATAGAGACATCATTCAGAACAGTTGCTTTGACACAGTAGTGGGTGTCTTTGTGAACGGACTGGACCTGTTGTTACCATGTTTTTACTGCCGAGGCCACTCCCACCTGCACCAGCCACAGCTAAATGTATAATCTTGATTAATGCCTGTGCTTAGAGCAGTGTTTCTTAGCCTGGGTCTCAAGGCCCACCAAGTTTATGTCTCAGCCCTACTCCAGCACTCCTGATCCAATTAAGGGCTACATATATTTATGACACCTTAAATGGATCAGGTGTGTAAGAGTAGGACTGGATCATACAGGATGAGTGGGCCTTGAGGAGTGGGTTGAGTAACCCTGGCTAAGAGCGTTTATCTGATGAGGGCATACACATTTGTGGCACTTCCTCTAGGACAAATTTATAAATGTCGTCTCAGATATGCTAGATGGGCTCTTATATAGGAATCGTTTGTGTTTAATTGGGGGAAAAAATGCCCGCGCACTGTGGCTCCTTTCGTGAGACTAGGATTACAATCTGTGTTTGCATTATTAGTGTTTCTTTTTGAATGCACATTCATTGTCAAGTTCATTTGTTGCTGGCAGCCATATTGCTTATCCAATTTTGCTGTAAAATTGAAGTTCAATTCCCTTTGGCTATACACCAAGTTTGGTCATGACAGGTCAATACTGAAAGAACCTCAAGGAATGAAATGTTCTTTTAAAAAATCAGAATAGCGGGACTTCATTATGTTGAATCACAGTTGGTCACAAGGTAAATTATGCGGGATAGCATGGAAAGCACATCTCAATCTGATTTATTTTGTGTGAAATATTGGTGCATGTCCATACATCTGACTAGCACGGTTAACACAGTAGTGCTGAAAACCATGGTATGAAGCATTTTCAGTATTCATTACAGGAGAATACCACCTCCGTTTACTGCTTCCACTATTTTGGCACCGCCACCACCCGCTTCTGAGCATTTACATGTCCTCGAAAAATACCACTTGCTCCGGCAGGCAGTTTAGCTCCAACTTTTTATCATCTATATTGAACAAGTTCAGTTAATTAATTAACATCATTGCTAAAAGCTATGTTGTGTCCAGTGTTTTTTCAGTGGTGTCCTTGTGCCCAGGTGTTAGTGGTTAATAAATCAGGCAATTAGTACTGCATTTTAGATTGACATTTATGTTCTTATAAGGGCCAGTCTCCATTTAATCTGCTTTGACTCATAGCAAACATGCAGCTCCGGCACTGGGAGTGTACTATGTGATGCAGTTTCCTGTGTTAATGTACAAAGTTGTGCTGGCGGTCTTTGCCTTTCTGACATTTCTGGTTTGTGATTCATTGTGCTTGTGCATGTATGTGGATGATCACTTAGGAGTATTATATGGAACTCGTAATATACACATTTCATTCAGTTTGGTTTCACATGGGTCGACACAAACATCAGTACCGCAGTAAAGACAGTAACTTGCAGTGCACAACACTGTTACCACTGATTTTTATTACTTATGAATATGAGTACATATCAAACAAGCTCATTGACAATTTGATGTTTCTGCTGCGATTTTATAGGAAGCTTATTGCCACTTTATAACGTGTTAAAGAGGGCACATACAAATAGTTGTTTGTTTGTGTGTTTGTTTGGATTTCTCAGGTATGACCTTCCTCAGTACGGCAGTCGTAGGAAGTTGATATCCCCTATGTATGACGAATATGGAGAGGTGATTATGGAAGATGACGGCTATTACTACAGCCCCCATGGCCCTGAGGTATTTGTTATCTGTGGTTAATTGTGAATTTTATACAGTGATACTAATGTGAAGATATGAAGTAATGATTTCACAGGGTAAAAGTATAGAAAATTATTGCACTAACAATTTTGATGCCCTTGGTGAAGTTCTAATATTGTAGCTGTGTCATCACCGAAAAAGTTTCTGAATTAAATGTGAACTGTCTTAGGGCCGAGGCAGAGGCAGAGGCAGGGGTCGTGGCGGCATGCGAGGTAGAGGCCCACCAAAGAGGGTAGGATTTAGAGACTTACCTCCAGAGGAAGAAATCGAACAAGCTGAGCCAGCAGAGGATGGTGAGCCTTCCAAGGCCGCCAAGAGGCTGAAGTCTGTCATGAAACTCAGTAAACTACTGGCAGCCAGCAAAGGAGGAGACCAGCCATCTGATGCTGGTCCTTCTGGCCTCTCTCCATGGAAGAAAGCCAAGATGTTCAAGATGTTTGGCACAGGAAAGAAGGACAAGGATTATGCCAAACTGATGTCAGCCCGCCGTATTGACAGCCAGGAAAGTCTGACTGGTGGACCAGCAGTTAAGGGACCAATTGACAGCAAGTCTGATAGTCGCAGCCGGCTCAGTAAAGTTCTGAAGAAAATCAACCTCAGCAACAAGTTTCAAGCCCGCAGGAAGTCACAGAGTAGTGTTTCTGCTGTGAGCAGTGTGTGGGAAGAGTCCCCCGAAGTAACCACTGAGGATGAAAAGAAGTCTAAAGTGTCTATTAGTGTGACTGAAAGTGAGCCAGAAGCAAGCACAAGTGCAAGCAGTAAGGAGAAAAGCTCTGATGAGGAATCCTCAGAGAAAAGCAGTGTTGACAAAGATTATCTTAAAGTGGATTTAGATAGAGATGATGCCAATGAAAGCACTGTGGACTCCGAGGAAGAGCCCGATGAAGAGTCAGAGGAGTCTGATGAGGAGAGCAAGTCTAAGTCAGAAGAAGGAACTGAGGTATCCAGTGCTGAGAAGGAATCAGAGTCAGAAAAAGAGTCAGAGTCAGAGAAGTCATCAGAAGAGTCAGGAACTGAGAAGGAATCAGAATCTGAAAAAGAATCAGAGTCAGGAACAGGCACAGCGACAGAGAAAGAATCGGGTACAGAAAAAAGCTCAGCAACAGAGAAAGACTCTGATGAAGAATCTGAGGAAGAAGAGGCTTCAGGGGAATCCAGAGAAAGTGAATCTGCTCGCTCATCCATGAAATCATCTGCCACAGAGGCCAGCAGGTCGACCAGTGCCTCAGGCAGTGGCAGCGGCAGCGGCGGTGGCAGCGGCAGCGGAAGTGGCAGTGGTAGTGGCAGTGGTAGTGAGAGCGCAAGTGAGAGTGGCAGTGGTGGTGCTAGCAGTGCTGCCTCTGCATCTGGCTCAAGCGCTAGGTCATCAGGTAGCGCCAGATCATCAAGTGTAAGAAGCTCTGAAAAGTCCAGTGAAGAAGCCACTGAGGATGAAGGCACAGGGACTGCCAGTGAGAGTGGATCCAGGACAGGGACAGGCAGTGAGCGCTCCTCCATGGGGTCCAGTCGGAGCAAAGCGTCTGGATCAGAGGAAAGTGGTTCAGAAGAGGGAGCCTCCAGCAGCAGAGACCAGAGCTCTCTGGGCAGTGTGGAGGGTTCTCTATCGACCAGTGGCAGCCGTGGCTCGCAGAAGTCCAGTGGGAGTCGTGGGTCTGAGGACACAATCGACGAGGAAGGAAGTGAAGAAGCGGGTTCAGAAGAAGAAGACGAGGAAGAGGAAGAAGAAGGAGAAGAAGAAGAAGAAGAAGAAGAAGAAGAAGAAGAAGAGTCAAGCAGCGAGCACAGTGATGAAGCACCATCCAGCAGCTACACCAGACCCTCATACAGCACAGATATCAGAAGCACCTCTGAAGAGACATATGGAGGACTGTCCCCTATTACTGAAGTGGATGAAGATGCCCTCTCCTCTGAGAGATCAGGCAGTGCCTCTGGGTCAGAAGCCGGCAGCGGATCAGGAGACACAACTTCCCTCTAAAGAGATCTATGGTTGGCTTCAAAGTAAGACTGAATAAAATCAATTACCCTTGCATGGGAGTGAAGAGAACATTGCTTTCCTCTACAGAGTGTTTCAGATATACACTTCTCTCTCATTTCCCCTTAGCAAGGGAAAACTGTGGTGACTCCTGCTGTCGTACTTGATAGATTTGCTGTCTTTCCCTTACCTTTGACCTTTCATGTTCCTTGTTGCCTTCTCTTTTTTGTGCAGCATTATTCACTTGTTTTCTCTGAGTGCAACTGTGCATGTTGTTTTGCTGTGCCGTAATG
Organism: Myripristis murdjan; assembly: GCF_902150065.1. Taxonomy (NCBI): domain Eukaryota; kingdom Metazoa; phylum Chordata; class Actinopteri; order Holocentriformes; family Holocentridae; genus Myripristis; species Myripristis murdjan. The sequence goes on along the minus strand of NC_043994.1, from coordinate 15,906,212 downwards.
TTCTACGACGGTTCTGTTTGCGTGATATTGGTTGCTTTTTCACGATATGATATTGATCCTTTCTCTGTTCTTTTTAGCAGGGTAGAAAGAAGCGGATTAAGCTGGTGGTAGACCGAGAATATGAGACCAGCTCCACCACAGGAGAGGAGAACATAACTGAGACCCAGCGGAACCGACTCACTAATGTCAACAGCCACAGTAACATCAACGGGAACATCTACCTCGCCCAGAATGGTACTATTGTTCGAACCAGACGGCTGCCCCACCTCAACAACCTCAAGATGGGCTCTCCATGCCGGCTGGGCAAGCAGTTTAAAAAACTAGACAAGCTGGGTGTAACTCATGAAGAACCACCGCCCATTAACAGTATTGGGGGCACAGGAAGTGACTCAGTAAATGGAACAGGTACGTGTGTTTCCTCTAATGTGGATGTCAACCTCAACACCCGACCATCCTGTGGCTCCCTAGGATCCAGTATCACAGCTCTTAAAAGTTTTGGGTCCAAAACCAATATTGCCAAGGCCCTGATTGACAGAAATAGCAGTGGCCCATGCGTCACTGATGAGCAAGAGACTTCTGTGGACAGCCACAAGGAAGGTAGGGAGACAGTGGAGTCCCCCAGTGACCACACATTATCGGACGAAGAGGAGCTATGGATGGGACCCTGGAACAGCCTGCACATACCAATGACAAAACTCTGACTGGCCATGGAGGAGATTAGTTTTCATAACTTCCTTTTTTTCATTTTACTATGTTTGCCATGCTTTTTTGTTTCTTTTGAGAAAATGAGCATAAAAAATCAATTGTGTGCCTCACTTGGATAACTGCTGTCCAAAACAGGGGACTGCACTTATGGTCAAATCTTGTTATTTGTTGTGAATGATTTGATATGTCAAAAGTTAAAGTGGTTATCACAGACAGGGCTACAGTATATATATATATATATATATATATATATATATATATATATATATACATATGAGGACATAGGGCATAGAGCTGCAAGGCAATGAGTGCCTCAAAGAAATGTGAAATTTTGTGCGAATTGTACTTGACTGTAATCGAATTATATATTCTAAATAGAAGATGGGCCTATTATTCAGCAATTTTATTTTTTTTCCTCAGGTTGTCTATTTTTTGATTACCTAAAACACAGATCACGTAGAGATTGTCATTTATTTGGCTATGGAATCAAAATGTTGCAGGTGTTACAGATGTTTACAGAGAAATCATGGTGAATACATGATGAAATTGTGATTATATAGTATATGATGCAGTGGAAAAACATATTTTGCTAACAGCATTTTATTTGCAAAAAAATGAAGATTGTCATTGACTATTTTCTGTTGTGATCACTTGACAATGATTTTCAAAATTTATTTGAAAATATATGAAATTATTTTTGTCTATTTTGTATCTAACATAGGATGGAAATTCTAACATGTTGCATTAAAGACATAATACATACATGTCTGTCAATGAAATATGACAATATGATCATTTTCACAGTGTTTTATATAGACATTTGTAACTACAGAATGTGGTATTTTCAACCCCTTTACATGATGCAGATTCACTCTGTTCATGAACTTTTATTAATTGAAACATCAGGTCCCCATACTTGGGAAAAAGACTACCAAATAATGTATAAGACTCAACAATAAAGTTCTAACCTATTTTGCTGTGTATTGTGAAGCATCATATAATTGACTATAATCATATAATCTTCCTGTTACAGCATCCCACCTTTAACTTTGGGCTATTTTAGCAAGCACGCAAGAAAATAATAAAGTGCAATGCTGCATGCCCTTATGAAAATGTGAAGAAAGGATTTGGATACAAAGAGTAATTATAGTGAGTTGAATAGCTGAGTCCACGACAGCTTATCATACTGGTGAATGTAGAATATAAGGCAATGTGTAGCACTAGAACTCAGCAGTAAGCTCATAAAAATGCAATGACCACAAGAGAGGTCTGTCAGGAGGAGGCTTCTTCTCTGTGGATTGGGCTTTCACTTTGGAAAAGAGCAGTGGCAGGTCACCAACCACAGGGATGCAGATAACTATCTCTGAAACGCACAGGGAAGTCTGAGAAACAGTCTTCCTGAACCCAGTCTGTCAACATAGCTACTAAAAAAAAAAAAAAAAAAAAAAAAAGAAAAGAAAAAAACAAACAAACTCTTTTTTCAAGAGTCAAGGACAACTGTGATTACAACCAAACAGGCAGAAGGCATTGAAAATCTCAAAAATATTCTCTTCGTCTGTCATTGGGTTTATCAGAGAGATTGACACATCTAGCACATCCAGAATGACATTTACAAAAAATGTCCTGTCGTCAATCAAACTGCGAGAATGCCAATCAAGTTCACAGAAATCTTTGTTGGCTGAAATTCACAAACTAGCGGGAGCTGAATGCCAGTGTGAAGTAGGTTGAAAAGCTGCTCAGAAAATAGGTCAAGAGGGAACCTTGTTCCCACCACAACAAGCCGGGTATCCTAAAGGATCAAAACAGATCTGTGCACTGCACTGATGGAAAAACAACCAAGACTAGATAAAAAGCACAAAGTTCAAACCGTTTTAACAGTCACTTGTGGTCTCTCCAACAATTAAGAGTGCAACACCTGCTGTGTCTGTACTCACACTGCATTTACTCACAGTGGAAATTAAGGTCTCTCTATCAAGAGCAAGCCCCACCCTGTGCACACACACACACACACACAGAAACTCACCTCTGCTTCAGGTCAGGAGAGCAGCACAGTGCAACAGCTATTAGAGCTCAGTGAAAACACCTTTCATAAGGGTCTTTGGACTTTTTCTATTTTTCCAATTTTCTTAAAACGTATTTCACAGAGCCTTAAACTGAATGAGCATGGCATACAAGATAACATTTATAACCAACAATATGAATTGGCAGTAGATATACACCTGTGCATGTATCCATATGACTGTCCTTTCAAACACAAGGGCGTACTTGGAGGCAAAGCTTTATCAGTCCTCTGTTTGGAATAGCCTCTTGGGATGAATTGGATTAAAAAAATGCCAACAAATCCCCCAAGGGTTTCCTACTTAGCAGTTCAATCTATTATAAGATTAGGTCCCAAGCAATAAACCAACCCACCTTTTTTTTTTTTTTTTTTTTTTTTAACTTTTCACCCTGTCTATAGCACTGTGATGATGAAATTACCAAACTGAGCCTGGACATATACCTCAGTAGGGATGAAGGTTAGGCTTGAGAGAACACAGAATCCAATAATGTGAAGTCTCTCCAAATGAGATTTACTTGCCCTTTCCATTTCATATTCAAATAATATGATAATTTCTTTTGACAGTGAAATGTAGCATAAAAATGATCTTAGCTTATTGGAAGTTCCCTTAGATTTCAGGGAACTTTGCTTCCCGGAAATCATTTGCTTCAGTAATTGCAGCCATCGTCAAAAGAGTACATCTGCACAGAACCTTAAATTGTCTATTTAAAGGAATACATCTTAATAATAAATCATAACCAAACAAACCATATATTACTCTTTATTTTAATTAGTGAGCATAGGCCGCCAGGCAAATTGAAGAAATTTTTACATCAGAACTTGTTTTTTTTTTTTTTTTTTTTTTACAGTTACACAGTCATAAACAACAAAAGAGTAAAAAATATCCTAGTGGGATGCAGGCTACACAGGGCTGATTGTGCACAATTGGAAAAGAGCTTTTGTCCTGATCCAGAAATTCTATTCTAATTACATCCTTTGACAATGGCCTAATATAAACTGATCAGCAGATAAGATTTAAAATATTAATTTTGCAGTTCAAATCTCCCAATCCCTTATAATCCCAATGGGACTGATTGTTATTGTTTGGCTCCATCTTAACGGGTATGCAACATGCCTCCCACTCTGACTCATTCTCTCATTCACACACACATGCACATCCAAAGACATACATCAAGTCCAAAGACGGAAGTTACTGAAAGCTGGACAGTGCAGATAGTTGTGTGTGTTCATGCGTGTAACATTTTTTTTTTCTTACATGTACCCTCCTGTTCATGCCTGCCACTTCAGCTTCAGCTTCAGCCCAGTTCCACAGACGAATGTCAATACTGGCAGGCTGACTGACTGACAACCAATTTACTAAGTTTCCTCTAACTTTTCTAATTAACTTGTCTTTTATTTAACTGAACTGCTGCTAGTGCTGTGAGTTCTTAACCTTGACCTAAAAGTTAGAAAAGTCATGTTACGCAGTGTACTCATAGATTCCAGTTTTGTCTTTAAATTTCTCTTCTTGGACTTTTTTTATGCATCTTTCAGCATGCATAAAGATAACATGAAAGCAGACATGTGTCATTGCCCTTTAATAATCCACACCTGAAAAGCCAACATCATAAAAGTTTGTACAACCGATAAAATTAACTAAATTTTTTTGTCGTTCTGAGCTTTTATGGTCGCTGTACTCTAAGCTTGTCATTACAGGTTTAGTAAACCTGATAGAAACTCAATTGTTTTATCACCTGGTCATGATAATGATCTGGCAAATTATGTCTATAATGCCAATCGTATAATCCTCATGTTTGCATTCATTTATATCTGTAAAGCAGCTCCTGCCACAGTTTGACTTCATCTGGAGGCATTTTCTGCAACAGTAACACTGTAATAAACCCATGGATGTAAATCATGATGGAAAAGTACTGCTGTGCCTCATAGAGATTCATAAATCTCAGAAAACCCAGAGGAAATCCGGTCTTAGGAGGCTGATTATTCCTACACCAGGGAGCCTGCAAAGCTAGCTGTGACTGTGCATGCACCAGTCATGAGGTGAAGGGTCGGGTCCTCTCTATCTGCTAGCTTGTGACAGCGTGGTTAGACTAATTGGCCTTTTGAGGCCTTGTTTCTGGCCCTCAGTTTAATCAGTGCAGTGAGCTCATGCATGCATTCAGATACCCCTGACTTCTTTTTAACAAGTGAACAAATTCATTGGCTTGCCTGGGATGTTGTGTAGCTGTAGATAGAGGCTCAGAGCTCCTGATATGGTAACATTCAATTTGACAGGGCAAAGAAATGGGAGTATCTCCACAGAAATCCATCAATATTGAATCAGGGTAATCAAATATTGATAGTGAATCTAAAATAGGAGACATAAACTCAGTAGGAATTGGGTTTCATTAGAAAAACTGTTGCTTTTCAGCCATCCAAGGACAAGAAGTATGACATGTAATGTGGAATAATGGTTCCCTGCAGTGAAAACATCACTCCTCCAAATAGTCAACATGTCTGGAACTGAGAAAGCTTAGCTTTTACGGTAATGAAGCATTTTCTTTAGAGGAAAACCACATGTGTGGTCAATTGTAATGCTTCACTGTTGATATAAAGTTTCTGCATGACACTGTCTTTAAAAAACTGTTTTGGGAATAATGCAAGTATTGTGAGAGCACATCCTTTTTGAAATCCTTGTTTAAAAAAAATAGCTAACAAAGGGACATTGAATTTTAAATGTTTCAATTTCTGAGCAAATGAGCAATGTGTAAAGGTATAGTGCATTTTAACTGTCTTTATCAGATCACGGTTCCCAAAACCACATCATTTATAGACACAGTATTAACAGCACTGTTTGACTTGTAAGCACTTGTTCATCTATCTTTACCTACAGGTGTGTGTAAAAAAGCAAACATTACTGTACCGCATTTTAGCCCCTGGAAATCTGTCATAAAGGTGCAACAATGCATTTCCCATGAATCAGTGCACGAAAGTATGGGTAATATAATAAATATACAACTTCCACTCTCTCAGCAATGTGCTTCCCAGATACATGAACACTATTCTCATTCCAGGTCCACTGGGGATCTGCCTGAGTTTCACCTATTAGCATAGCCTACATAGGATATCCTGGCCTACAGCGGGCAATATGGTAATCTACCCATGACTCATTCTAAAGGAGATTATCGCAAATCCTAAACGGAGGCAGGAGGAAACTCCTCATAATACCTATCCGTCACCATTGCTTATTGCAGGCTCAGACCTGGAGGGCAGGACTCTTCATTTCCTTTAAAACCTAAGACCAAAATAAGATGATTTTCTTCACTATTTTAGCCTGAAAGTTGGAGGTCACATTTATAAAATGAGGCATGTTGAGATATATTGTAAAAATCACTTGATCATATCATAGGAATACAGTTGATGGCAATGAGTGAAGTCAAAAAAGCTGTAATTGCACCGTGCATTTTATAAATTTGAGCTGAAACAGTTACATAGACAGTGAACTGTGTATGTTTTGTGCCCAAACCACACAACTGGTGAAATTAGTACTCATTCCATGCATCAGGTGTCTTGTTATTTTTGTAATTCAGTGAGCACTGGCTCTTGGTTCAGCAAAACAAATCATGCCTTTTTGTGTGAACCGGAGCCAGCATGATGATAGATGGGATTTGCTCAGTGCTGTTGGTGAGATGGGGGCTGGCTGTCACAGTGCTTATTACAGAGACACTAGAGGGCACTGTGTTATTCTATTCATACCAAAACTGAACCATTTTGTTGTGGGCATAACTATCTCATACAAAATCTTGAGGTGAGGCCATTATTTGTATTTGTAGATCCAAAGAATTTATCTTCCTAGTGTTTTTCATAAAAATAATAATAATAAATCTGCATGATAACAAACAAAGTTTTTATTTGAAGGGGGAGATGATAGCTTTTTGGTTAGCTTATTTGTGGATTCCTAGGTTTAACCATGTGGAAGCTGGCTAAAAGGTTAATTCTAGGTGGTGTCAAGGTCCAATGGGGTTTCTTTAAATCGGAGTACTAAGAGAAAGGTTTGATGTTTCTCTTTGAATGTAAGCAAGGTTCATGCTGACAATTTTCCTAGATTTTGACAGGACAACCATATTTTTCTTACTCACTGCACAAAAGCAGGATGTTGTGGCTTCTGTATTAAATGTTTAATACTTTTACAAATGCTCAAATGTTCTAAAGTCTCATTTATTTTATTTCTGTGTAACAGCAACTTAACTTTAAGAAAGCCTTTAACTGTAGAGTAGCATCATTTAGGAACAGTTCACCTTGTGGTGATCCACTCCGCAGTCCAGGCTAATATACGGGTAATAAATGTCTATCAAACTAAGTCTAAGAGATGTTTAAATGTCAGTGCAGGACTTTAGGCGTTCTGCTAATCTTAAAACAACATTAGTGCCTGACACTCCAAAAATTTCATGAGAGCAAAAACTAAGACAACCTGCCCTGCCCCCCCCCCCCCCCCCCCCCCCCCCCCCCCCCCCCCCTACATTGTGTAGAAGAACTCCCTGACACTTTACAGGAGATGCATGCAAAACTGAGAAGTAACACTGATAAATTCTCTGCCATTATAATTGAGATGTAGAGCAGGGACACAATTATGTATTGTCCTTTCTGTTGGCATGTGAAGATGCATATCGGAGTTCATATTGCACTCCTGCTCTTTGTTGCTGACAGTTATTGACTTTGGATGTTTTTGGAGCTCCTGATGGTTCATTAATCCTGCTGACAAGTGATGATACTGTATAAGCTTCAGCCACTCCCGTCTTGATCAATGCTAAATTCATCAAAGCATCCCTATAGGCCAGAACCCAATTAACTACACCGAAGTGCAATTCATAAACATTCTGTAAATTCTCTCCGGGGCATCCAGAGGCCCTCATTTTCCTGGTGATCAATTTGGCTCTCACCTTTACAGTTTTGCCCTGGGCTCAGCCACCTATTACGATTCCACTTAACCTGGCTGCTTCAGACTTCAGCACATCATTGCTTACTAATTAGATTTCCTCAGGACTGTGGCGAGATCCAAGCTCCGATTGGACCGATAGCGGGACAGGCCAAGTGAGAATTTTTAGGAATCCCTGCTTGACCCTTTGGAAAGATCTGCAACTATTTGTCCCACAGAGACACACACTGAGGAGTGGATATGGAAAATAACTGAGCTATAGTTTCCTTAACAGGGAGATCCTGGCTTTAATGAGTGTTAGGATAACAGTGCATGAGAAGCTGGGAGTTTAGAGAAGTTTAGAGAACGGGATGAAGAGGGTCAGGGGATTCTCTCTGGTTGCTTGGCTCAGGGTCTGTAATTGCAGTCAAACAAATCATGCCAGCTCGGCAGGGTTTTATCCTGTGGATAGGGAGTTAAAGTAATTGCGGACAGGTGAGCAGCAAGCCCTGGCCAGCTCTGGTTGGATGAGAGAGCAGATGGAGAATGGGAGAACGGTGGAGAGAGAAAGGGAGACAGAGGAGGTTCATTTTGGTTTTGTCCACTCCTGAACTTCAGTTGACACAACAGCTCCATCAAGGTAAAACACTCCTCTCAGCTTTTTCACTTTCAGGCCTGCAATCAAATATCATATACAGGTAAACTTTTTCAGACTGCCAACCTTGGGGCCAGAATGAGTTCCTATCAGAAGTTTGTGGGTGTGCAGGATCTGCAATTATTCACTCCACCTCAGCTCCTCTTCAAGGATGAGGCTCGGTGAATATTTGTCATAAATGCTAATCATCTTTCGCTCGCTGAAAATTCCACCTGTCATTCACACAGAATATATTTCCAGACTGTTTTAATTTTGGGTCATAAAACAGGAAGGCAGTGTGGTGCCAATGATAAATATTACTATGATTGATAAATGTTTTGTCGTCTGCTTCCAGGCCTATATTAGTCATCATTATGGCAGATCCACTGTCGCCTGTAGCTGTCAGTCCCCCTGCTCTCACCTGTGATGTGGTGCATTCAAGGCCAAAAAACCTCCTCTAAATTTACACTGACATTTATTTTATTTAAAAATTTGCAATTAAAGCCTAAAATAAAGCTGAAAAACATGTTTAAAACAACATGCCTGACGTTTGTCTTTCCACATTATGCTTTTCAGTGTTCTATAAAATGATTTTATTAATGCATGAAGCATCACAGCCTCAATGTGTGCAACCCACAGAGCCACAAGATGGCGCCTGTAACTTACAACTGTGAATTTGACATGCCTCTACAAGATGAGACTGCAAATTAGGTGATGAAAATCATGTCTCATAGTGATGACTGGGTGGAATTTGAGGATATTATATTCTAGTCTTGCGTTCTTGCTTCTTTTGAGTTCATTAGACCTTACATTAAGCACGAAACTGATAGCATGCTTATTATTTATGGTGTAGAGGTTTTTATTTCTCCATGCTGTAACTGGTTCACAGTGATGTAGAAGATAATTATGTTAGAGCTATGTTATTAGCATGAAAATACTACAGTAATAATAATGTGTCAATGAGTCTTTTTGAGGTCAAAAATGATGATGGCACTCTTGTTTTGCACCTTGTTTTCTTGCTGATGCTATATTTACTTGTTTATTTTGGTGTAATATTTTAGATGTGCATGAAATTTATTCTGTTTTTATGTACCTTTCTCTTTGGAAACGTGGTTGATGAAAGTGTTTGCATCACTGACCTGTTGCCACTTCTGTCTGCCTCATTAGTTTACATCTGTTTCAATCAGAATATTTTGTTCTTTCTTTCTGGCACGTACCAGGCAACAGATCAGTCCTATTTTAGGAGAGCGCTGCTTAGGCAGAGAGTAGATTCAAGTCCATCATCATCTCCTCATTTCCTGCAGCTATTTAAGACTGTGCCTCTCCAAAATAGGCGCCCAATGACCACAGCCAGAGCTATCTGGGGACCTGCTTTCAAACTAATTCAAGGATATTAGGATGTCTCCAAATGTTTTGTTTTGACATTTCTATACCTTCGTCGACTGTTTGTGTGTGCACAGCACGTGCCATCTGATTTAATGTCGCTTTAAACGTAATTTCAGATGTTTTTAGGTTTCCATAACTATATATTGTACATTTTGAGTACTTTATAATTTCTACGCTGCAGATTGTTATTTTGGAAATGTACTCAAACCCAAAGTAAGGTTTAGCTGACAGACAGGTCATACACACATACACACACAGACACACACACACACACACACACACACACACACAGTGGGATGTGCACCCATTCCTATGACATCCCGCCCCAAGGTTATATTCTATCTGAAATGTTGGGTGTGTAGTAAAATACATGCTCCACACTGTCTGGCTCTCCTAATGAGGGGGTTTATGACTCGTAGTCCTGTGTTTGTACCATGTATCATGCACTGCTCTACCATTTCATACAAGGTCAGATCATATCTCGTCCCATATCTCTCAAGCAGTGGATGTCTGTATTAAGAGCAGCACTATTTTTTCTTGGATTATTCTTGGACTGCAGGATACTACCGCACCCTATCACAAACACTGTAATAACATTATTCTTGGACTAAAAGCCACTATCAAAGAAAGTGACTTTTGATAGAAGACAATGTTTTTTCGGGTGATTTTTTGCAAACGTTGTTGTTGATTTTACAAACGGGAACATGATGGATTATTTTTTTTTCTTAAAAAAAGCTTTCTTCTCTTATTTTGAGTCAGACACAACTGTACGTGGCCAGGCTTGTCAGCCTGAGAGCTTTCAGCACCCACAGTGTTAATGTATAATGTCAACGCAGTAGGGAGCCTTGTTAAAAAGCAATTAAGCCAAAATGATTTAAACATTGTGTGGTTTGGCTATTGGCGAGCCTCAAGGTACACACTGTGTTGTTGTCTTAAAATGAGAATTTCACTGTCTGCTCACACTGAAACCGCTATTTGTGTGAGTGTAGTTCTAACCACACTTTCCCACACCCGCCAAACCATACCAAACCACAGACTTCAAATGAGAATGCGCACCACACACACACACACACACACACACACACACACACACACACACACACACACACACACATACACACGCACACGCACACACACACACACACACACACACACACACACACACACAAAATCACACACTATTCACATGAAGAGTAATTGAGGGGTTTGACTAGTTTTTTGGTGCATTAAAACGGTAGCTGTTTTAAATGGCAGGGGCTGAGACATGCTTGCACTGATGTCTGTGAGGCTGGTAAAGATGGCTGATTGTTGAAAGAGGACGTGGCATATAGTACCGCCTGCTATATTCCACTTTATTCAATGATGTTTCACTGAATCACATTATTTAACCTCTTCCTGGCTGTAATTCATTCTTAATCCATGGGTTTACAGCTCAGTATGCTTTCTTTTTATTGCTCTGAATGACTTTTTACACCAAAAGGCTTTCTGCAAACATTGTTATGCTTGGCCTTATGTTTCATGATCAAAACATTGCCGCTGACAGTTGAAAGTCTTCAAAAGGCCGCCCAGAGCTATTAAGTTGTTCACTGTGTTTCCAAAGCAACGGCTCATCCCATATTCCATGTGATAATTTGCCATTATGTGCGTGTCTCCAAATAAGTCTACCAGCGTTACGTAACCAGCTTCAGTTTTAGTTCCAGTGGCCGTTGTCTTAGACAAAGATTAGAGCTAGGCCATAGTCAGAGACATTTCAGCTGTTGGCAGATTGTTAGCTTACACTGCTGTGTGCAAATGTGCTCATCACAGCCAGACTGCTTGGATGTGGTTTGGAACATCTGTGTGGTCCCAAGTCCAGAAGAAGACAGACAGGGAGAGGGAGAAGGAGACAGAGGCAGAGGGGTGAGGAGTTGGGGGAGGAGGGGGGAGACCCCAGGGCTGCTCACAAGCCCTCAGATTTTCCATCACTGCTGTCGCCACCATGGTGGTGTTGCCTCTTTAGCTGGTTAGAGCAGAACCATGGGACAGTGTGAGGCAAATACACAACATGTGTGTGTGTTTGTGTGAGTGTGTGTGTGTGTGTGTGTGTGTGGTGGAGTAGTGGAGTCTGTAGGAGGGAGAAGAAGCGAGGGGAGTCAGTGAGAATGTGAAAGAGAGAGAGAGAGCGATAGAGAGAGAAAGTAACTGTGTGGGGAGCCATCAGTCTGGGGTCTAGTAGATGACTTATGAAACTGATGGTTAGGTCTGGCATGGCTAGCGTTTCATGGAGCTGGTGGCGGGGGTGGGGTGAGGGGCGTTGAAAGTAGCCTTGGTCCAAACCTGTGGTCGCCTCCCCCCCCACCCCACCGCAGCCCAGCCTCCCTGCCTGCATGCGTGTGGTGTTTATTTACGAGCCCGTTTAACCACGGCGCGGTCCCTGTGGTGGACTGACACAAGATGACAGCAGCCTAAATGTCTTGCCCTTTAAATCCAGCCTAATGGTCGCTTAGTGCTGTGGAGACAGGCACTGGGATAGGCGCCTGGGGTCTTTTCGTAGGGGCCCTCTGAGTAACACATCAGCTCACACATCTATGGGCCACCATCCAGGGCCTTATTACTACCTGCTTCTGTGGCTGTGGCGCCACTGATTTAGCCATGGCTCTGTGACGAGGGACAATACGACCATGGGAAGAGACACTATCCACCTATTACAGCTGCTGTAACAATGATTTTGGACGTGAATGTCTTTTTAATATCTGTGTCTGTGGCGTCTGGGACAGTTTGAATGGCTACTGGACAACCGGCTATTTGAAGCAGAGTCCAAAGAACAGTAATTTAATATGACGTTTGGGATGTCTGCACTCCAAAAGAGCAGAATTCTTAATCCCAAACCTACAATTTAATTCCTCTCTGAATAGAGTAGAAAAGTTTTTTTTTTTTTTCAAGAAACATTGCAGTCTAGACCAGAACAGAAAGGGTTAATCCCAAGTGTTTCTCCCTGAAGTAACTCTGTGGTAAGTTAATAGCAGATGTGAGTGTTATTGGGCAAATTATATGCAATATGAGAGCAAACATACACTTCACATAAAAAACGACCTGCGTAAACACACCATTCATAACTGCATACCATTCTGTGTGGGCTTGCCAGCCAATGCAATTAGACGCTTTCTGAGAGGAAGAAAAGATTATCATCGAAAACCTCTTGCCTTGCTCAATTCATTTGAAAAAAATGTTTATTGTAAGTCAGATTCTTACTGTCAATAATCCACATCAGATCTTAGTTAATGTCATTTTGATCACACCTTCAGGATCTATGAGAGGAAACAGGCAAAAGGGAAAAAAAAGTCAGCCACTAATCCTATGAGAATCCATCTTTGTGGCACAGTCTTCTCCTGAATCACCTGTTGGCCTGCCTCACTGTTGATATCCCAGCCTCAACTGGTTGCTCAACGCAGCACACACCTCTGATACACAAAGGCAGGAGCTTTGAGCTTCAGTCTGCGTGCCTCGCTCCTGTGCAAACACAGATCAGACCATACTCATTGGGCCATGTCTCTAGCACTCATCAGGCTGCTTGTACTGCAATTTCCTCCCCTCTTTTATCCGTGTTTTGTCCAGTGTCATTCCTATGGGATTATGGGATGCTTTCATCATGAAGGAACATCAACTGAGGCACTTGGGAAAATGTAAAGGAATGATGTTTTGCTCCCGTCGTCACACATTTTCTTATCATCACATGTCGTGATGAATAAAGCATTGCAGTGCAGAGTAACGCCTGCAGTAAATCCTCATTTTCATAGCTGCCTTGTTCATCTCACATTGCTCCAATGCCAACCCGAGTCATTATGAGCAATTATGACTGTAGTGTAATACTGTAATAATTATAATACTACATAATACTAGTAAATAGTAAGGTATGTAGTAATTGAAGGAGTATCATATTATCTATCTTATTGTGAAATGCTCACTGTTATTATATTTACATTTGCATGCCATATGTAAGCTTCCATTAGGACATATTATCCAGATATTATACAGTCTAGCCACTCTCAAAATTGTCTTGCACATGTAGCGTGCTGCATGTCACAGAAAGCAAAAATAGTGTTTTTTTATCAGTGTAAAATTTGTTAATTGGTGTTGCAAACAGTCAACTCGTGACAGATTTTAAGATTTCAGTGATCACAGTTACATCAAGATAATAATAACAACAAAAGAAAGTGGTCAACAGGGAAAAAAATAATAATTAAAATCGGCAATTAAAAGATGATGATTCAGTCAAGCCATAGGACAGAGCTTTATGCCGTCCCCAATGGTTCCTCCACACAGTCTTTAAATCTTGTTTCTCCCAGTGGGATCATTAATGTGACACCTGATTCAAGAGAATTCTTTAAACAAGCTGACTTGCTTTGGAAACTTGGTTTGGTGGTGGTTTTGTCTCATCATACAGGCAGAGTTTTTTTTTGTTGTTGTTTTTTTTTTCAGATTTTTTAAAATAAAAATATTTTAACACTGAATCTGAGTCAAAATGCCTGTTTGAGACTGAGATTTTTTGCAGTGGAAAATCTACACAAACAAGAGGCAGTCTGTTTTTTGCCACAAGCTTGAGCTGGCTAAATTTGTATTATTATTGTTTGAGTCATATCATTAAAAAAAATAGTAAACATACTTTAATATAATAAAGTAATGTAATAAAGTTGACCTTCCATTTACAGTGTTTATTTTTGTTATTATTTTTTTTATTTTTTTTATTTATTTATTTATTTATTTTTATGTTTTACTTTGTGGAATACTTTCACTGATTTTTACTCCCTCGTGGGTTGCTGTGCGACTGTGTTGTTGAAAAGTGCTATATAAATTAAGGCTGCCATTACTGTTGTTATTGTTTGTATGTGGGGGAGTGTCTGTGTGTTTTGTGTGTAACCGCATGTGCACGCGTGTGCGTGCGAGCCTGTATGTGTACTTTGCTTCTTAAACTAGGCCAGTGATGTCAATATTTTCATCTGCAAGTTCTTAGAATAAGTCATCAACGCAGATTACAGTTCCGTCTAGACACAATCTGTGGTTAGTTTTGTGTTTTCTCTTTATATTAGTTAAGGCTTTGGTGAGGTTAAGATTATCCTAAGTCATTGCTGCGGGGCTTCGGCCACTCACGGCTCTAATCTGTGGGGGGACAGTTTAGTTGATGCAGTCTTTGATGAGGTGCCCTCCGTCTCCAATACTGATGAGCTGTTAGCCGTCACCACTGCCCAGCCTAGCTGCTGTGGTCTAGGCCTGCCGCCTCCCTTCTATCCAAGAGCCCCATTCATCCCAAGACAAACAGACACAGTCATTACAATTAAGCAGTGCTATTAAAGGGACAGGCAACTGGCAGATTATGGGGAGAGAAATGATGTGGCTCTTTGTGTTATTGCAAGCAGTCAACTCATTTAAGGTTGAGCTAGTCAAGATTTGTTGTCCACGTGTCTCCATGCAGTTAATTACCTTGCACGTAAAGATGCGTGCACAAGATTATGCTCCTGGGGAAATGACTCATCACAAAATTGTTTTCGTGAGCAAAAACCGTGCCCCTTTCGCTTGGTATCGCAAATGAAAACAGGCCAGAGGAGACTCTCAGGACTCAGGCTCAGTTCCCTAGAAGCCTTGAGAGTCGGAGGATTAAGATTATGGGGGAGGTTCTTTTAAATGACTGATAGTACAAAGTGAGAGAGGGAGCAAAGGAGGGCAGGGCAGGAGTCTGTGTGGCGGACCAGCAGCAGCTTTACTCTTCAATCAGTGAGATGAAAATTGCCACTCCTGTCAAAGTAGAGGTGTTTACTGAAAGGAGGACAAGGGAGAAAAAGAAAAAGAGGGAGACCTCTTGAGAGGGAGAGTTATGCAACCTGTATGGCCCAAGGTTCCCAGAGAGGAGGGCTGCTGCAGACGAGCTAAATTTAAGACCTGGTTTGGCCAACCAGAACTGGAACTTTGTACCTTCAAAGTCTGTGGACAGGAATAGCAAAGGTGTTGAGAGGTGGGATTAGATGTAATTTTGCTACGATGTCTGACACAAAACCAAATTGCAAATTACACAATGCGTCTAAATTAAAAACAGAATACCATTTTTCCAGGAATGTATGCTGAGGTATCATCATATAAAGCACACTCTGGACGGCTGAGACAGAGAGAGAGAGAGTTGTCCCAGAGGTTCAATGTGTCAGGGGAGTGAGACGGCAAAATAATATCTGAAAATTCAGAAAATTGGTCAGGGCCAAAAGAGGCTGTCAACAAGTAAAATGTCACTCATGACTCATAATCATTCACAGGAGCAGGAGCATAAGCGATATCATTCGCTTTAGGACTAGCCTAACTCTCATCCCTATGTGGTTTGGTAGTTTGGTGGTCTGAACAGTGATTTATGATACAGTAGGGCCTTGTGGCAATGCTGCCCACAATGTATTTTGTGTCTGTCTGGATTTCATTGATCTGTGATGTGATGGAGAGCTGCAGTCAGGCCTATTTGTCAAGACTTGATATTGTTGTTAGGGCAGTGGTCTACACTTCAGCAGTGATGAGGATTCCTATGGTTTTATGACCTTCGGGCTGCAAGGACACTGCATGTTTGTAAGGTCATGAGGGAAAGGACAGGGAAGGTATTTTGCATCCTTGTGGTATTTTTTGCAAATAGTTGTTTGTTGTTTGTGAAATTTTCAAATTTAGGCTTGGCTCACCATTCAAACTCTGCCATCACATTGAAGAACAGTGTGGCCTGCTTAACACGCAGCAATTTGCCATTTGATGTCATCACGCAAGGCCGCTAAATTAAATGCTCATCCATTTGGCCTTTTAGAGAAAGTGGATCATATTTTTGTGGGGTTGAACTGTGACATCTTCATAAATCAGCCTAATCATAGGCTTGTGGTACACCCATGCCTTGTTTGTGTCTCTGTTAATGCCATGCACATGTGACCAATGACATGCTTGCAAAGATCAGCGAACGCCACCGCTCTCTCAGCTGTAGAGGTGGTTAGATTCAAGAACATATTGGAGGAGGTGGGGGGTGATTCCAGACGTTGTTGAGATGTTTGGCTGTAGACTTTGGCACCAGAGACAGCCATAATAATGTAGCGTAAAGCTATGTGTTACATCTTAAACGCTATCTCCCTCAGGACCTGATATTTTCCATAACTTTTAACAATCCAGCCTAAATTTTTGGCTTCTTCAAAGTTTCATGTTTGACATTTTTATCTGTTTTTTTTGACATGTTTGATCACTAAATTTATCTTGACTTGATATATTAAATGGATTTAGCACAGACAATTTTGCCCAATCATTTCAGACTGCTGAATATCTGAGGATTATCTTGAGGAGTGCTTGAGGAACACCTTTATTGTAGTAATATATCCTGCTGGCTGAGCTTGACCTGCTGGAGGCAACAGGCAGCTGGGCACCACATGCTTCATATCCCTTTTTGAATTCCACAGTCCATTCAAAGACAAGATACTGCTCCCATCTTTGGTTCAGTCCCCTGGTTTCTATGTGTTTTTGTCTCTTTCCCTTATCCAAAGATATATCGCTCACTGTATCTAGTGTCTACAGGCTGTACCCATCGTCAGGGACTGCATTTAAGTTTAAGTTCTCCTTAAAGAGATCCATGCTGTCTAAAGTGGAGGCAGACGTGGCTCAGATAGCAGCTGATGAACGCTGGAATGCTTTTGGTCTTATCACGTCGTCGCCACGATCACTGCAGCAAGCTGTGGCCGAGACGCACAAACGAGACACAAAGTCGTCTCGAAGTCAAAGGGTTGAGCTACACTTTGACTGCACTCTTTAAATCAACATGTCATTTTTCTTCTCGTGCTTTTACAGCTGCAAGTCGCGGACAAACATACAACGTCTGTGAGAAAACGGGATGTCATATTTCATATTTATTTATGGATTCCTATTGGATCATTTAATGTGTTTTTGTTGAATTATGGCTCTGTCATGACTAACACAGTGAGTAAAAATAGCTCTTTGAAAGGTTTATCTGTCATTTGGCCAAAGGTTACTGGGAGTTTGCTGCACTCAGTGTATTTACTCAAAAGGAGGCAGTATTTCCCCTGTGAATCTGTTATGGACTATTACTGGCTGTCTTGTCAGGCCCATGTGAGACTAGTTTGTTGCTCTTCAGTACCTCCCGCTCCACAGGCCTTATCATATAGATTTTGCTGTTCCAAAATTTCCCTGTATGATTCTTTTCAATAGGCCTGGTCACCAACTCATCATTATATCCTTAGGATGAGCTGTCCATTTTTATGTTTCATGCTGACACTCACACTGCATTTTATAATTCAGTAGATTTGCTACTATAGTCACTAATTCTGTTTGACCACATGAAGAAAAGAAAATATTAAATCCAGTGGGTGGATACATTTTAACATTGTGGTAATCATCAGACCAACCACTGAAATATGTCTAGCTTTTCTTTTATACCCAAAGCGCTGGTGACACAGGCGACAACAGCAGACTGTACGACTGTCTGTCAAAGTTTCCAGCAGTCAGTTGTAGTCTACGGTGAGCAGAGATCTGGTTGTGATTACTTTAACGGAGACAGTAAATCATGACGCAGCATGAGACCAATTTGTGGTGGGCAAAAAAAAAGACCTGGCCCTTGGTTTATGGAGTTGCCGTTAACTAAAAAAGACCCATTAACACGTGTGTGTGGGAGAGGGTTTCAGTGGCAGGGAATCAGAAAGGAGGAGCAGCCACTAAAATGGGATCGACTATTAAAGAGCAATCATCTTTTGTCTTGTGACCATGAAAGTTGAGTGGGCAAAATGAAATAATATATACTGTATGTTCCAGAGCAAAAAAAAAAAATAAATAAATAAATAACTGTCTCACTCCATTTTCCCTGACATCTTATTAATCACATTACATCTTGAAACTAAAAGTTGAGAAAAATGTGAAATGAATGTCAATTATTATTATTTTTTTTTTTTATACCACATCTCACCTGAATGGACTACTGTGCATTTTGTATAAATGTTCTTCCATCCTAGAGGCAGATCTAATCGGGACATGCCCTCAAGTAAGAAGTTTCCACTCTGGTTGGAGGCCTAGTGAGTCAGCATCAATAAAAATTTAAAGGCCATCATGTCCTCTCTGAGCCAAAATACAGCACTACAAACAGCAGGAAGATAAAGTGGGATTGCCTCACATATCATCTTTCTGGGACAGCCTGAATGGCCTAATAGGACACTTAATCCCCGTTTGTTTGTTTTGGAACAAAAATATGTGTTTTTACTGTAAAACCACAAAATGTTGCCCCGAGAAGCATCTTTACAGATAGGCTACAAGGGTACGGGATAACTAATAGGCGTTGTAACACAAACAATGTTTAAAGAAGTTGAACCAGCCTGCCCCTTAATCTTTGGCTGCTGAGATGTTTTTGTCTCCACTACTCTACTTTTCAGTTTTAACTCCTTTGAATCTACCTCTCTCTCTCCAGGTCAAATGATTCCTTGGCTTCACAGCAGTTCTGTGGTGGCTCCACTAATGGCGCTGTAATTTTGCATCTCTTTGAAGTTCTCCCGACCGTTGTGTTACCTGAAGTCTGTGCTCCTCTGAGGTTTTGGGATGGGGCAGGCTAGCTACCCTCTGTAGCCTAATTAAATGTAATTGCTCCATTTTGTAGTGGTGCCCGTGTGGAGAGGGGAAGCCTTGTAATAAGGGAGATTGCGTGAAGGGTCCGAGGATCACAGACGCCAAAGAGGAGCCACGAGGAGACGATCGGAGACACTTCCCCCCCTGTCGCCTCCTCTGTCCTGAGCAGACCTAGTCATTACTCCCTCCACTCTTCTTGCTCTGGCTCTGTTTCTGTTTCTCTCTCTCTCTCTCTCTCTCTCTCTCTCTCTCTCTCTCTCTCTGTCTCCCTCACTGTCATCCTTCAGTCTCTTTTCCATCATCACTCTTTCTACCATTCACTGTTATGCTTGTACACACCATGGTGCAGAAGGTTGTGCATGTGTGTGTGTGCAGGATTCCACCCAGAAGTATGCTGTCAAAGTCCATGTGTGTCTTATCCTGCTCATAAGCTTTGTCATCTTTGTTGGTGAACCTGACTCAACTTGTATCGTGGGACTCATCTCGCAGCTGGACCATGTATCCTGTGTTACAAACACCAAGTCACAAAGCAGCACACAGGAAGCGTTTGCTATGATCTCTATGACATTCCCTCAGGTGGCACCACAGTTGTGGGCGCAGAAGCCTGAATTCTTGGAATAGTTCAGGCACCTCTGCGACTCCATGACTGAGTCAGACACTGCAAATGGGCTGTTTAGCCCCCTGACACTGACTGGTGGAGCGACAGGAGACGCATTCTTTCCGGGAAAGAGGAGAGGGAAAAAAGGAAATTACAGAGCAGGGGAGAGACAACATGACACACGGAGGGAGAGAGGGAGCGCCGGCTTGACCGTGACCCTGCGGGATGAGAGGCTGATGTGTGATAATGTGTGTGCTGTGGGTGCAAAGGTGACTAAGATAGAGGGATAAGGGTAGCATCATCCTCTCCCTCTCTTTCTCTCTCTCTCTTTCTCTCCCCCCTCTCTCTCCCTCTCTCTTTCACAGAGGTGCCGGAGACCTTGCAGTGGGGATGATGACATTCCTTCCTGCCGCCTTAGCTCCACATACTTTTCCTCCGGCGGGGTGTCCAGCGATTTGCCTCCCCCTTCTTCCTCTTATTCCTCCTCCTCCTCCTCCCTCCTTCCCCTCTCCATGGTGCCAGCACGTCTGCCACTCGGCCCGTTAAGACTAATGCGACACAGGCTCCAGATCACATTTCAGCCTAACATGAGCCACCCGTATCCTCAGCCCCCATTCATCTCCCCCTTGATTCTTGTCCCCCCCTCAGCCTCCTCCTCCATTTCCCCTCTTCCAAGCTGACCAGGCCTAGTCCAGGAAGTATACATGTGATTGGAGAATACAGATCAATAAAAACACAGGATCCCAAAGCCCCCATTTAGTGTTTTATGATCCAGGAAAGTGTCCGCTAAATGATTTCTCTGCTTGTTAAAATAGCTTCATGGAGCTGTCTGGAGAAGGGGTACGGCGGCAGTAGCCAAAACTCTGCTCAGATGGGGGGGTGGGGGCAGAGAGTGCATGTGTGTGTATGTGTGTGTGTGTGCGTGTGTGAGTGTGTGTGTGTGTGACACAGAGAATGAGTATATGGACTGCAATCCAGTTGATACCTCCCCTGCTTTACTGACTGCGAGAGTAGGGGTCTCCTCAAGGAGTGATGATAAAAGTAGGGAGGGAAACATCAAAAGTGCAGTGGAGAATGAGTGTGGTGAGATCGCACACAGCGCAGGGCCTGCTGTCTCTCTCATGACCTCCCTGTCATGTGGCTTCCATGAGAAGCAAACATCCAGCCACAGTTGTTTCCATATAAAACCAAGCCGCTTTGGTGATCTGGCTGCCTTTTTTTTTTTTTTTTTTTTTTTTTGCGCCACAAAACTAATCGTTTGGCTGTTCCTGCACGGCTGCTCTTTGAATCTTATCATGTGTGAAAGTCTCAATATCACATGTAACAGTATAGGCACTGTCTCATCTCTTGCAACAAGTCAAACATGGCTGTATCATCACAGCAGCCTAAGTCAAATTCTGTATTCTTGCTTGTATTTTTGTTGTACTCCTCCTGACACTGCAAAAAAAAAAAAAAAAAAAATCATCTTAATAAGTCATTTAGATTCATATTAGTGATGAAATCTTGTTACTTGGGGTTTTTTGTTGTTGTTGTTGTTGTTGTTGTTGTTGTTGTTGTTGTTGTTTGTTTGTTTGTTTGTTTGTTTGTTTTTGGTTCCCCCAAACAAACGAAAAAATCTGCCTGATCAATGAAACAACTGGGACTTTCTCATCCCACTGACAGATTTTTTGCTTGCTGTGGAAAAAAAAAGAAAAAAAAAAACATTTTAAGACTAAACATGAGACTAAATGACCTGCTAAGATAGATTTTTTTGTTTGCTTGCTTGTTTGTTTGTTTGTTTGTTTGTTTGTTTGTTTGCAGTCAAGTCCACTCACCTTCTTTTTGTGTAATGAACTTGAACGGCAAACAAGGTTTCTTCTCTCCAAACAGTTACATTGTGCATACGTGCTGCTACTCCATAAATGTGCCTGGCTGATCACGCTCCCATTCTACACAGGGGGCATAACCAATTAACCGGGCCTACACAGTAATTAGCTGTCTGCATGTTGAATAACTCTTCACTCCCAGTTCCCATTAGTGGCTTATAGCTGCAGAGGTTCATAATTATACCATGAATTGTATACATGCTTGATTCATAATTATACCATTTGTATAATTATAGATTCATGCTTCCTCTGCAACCTGTTGTGACACATATTTCATGAGCTCTTGTGATCAGAGCTATTGGAGGGTAAAAGTTATTGGGCTGGTTGGAGGCGGTGTGAGGATTCCCGTAGATCTTTGCGCAAATGTTTTTGTTTTTGCAGACATTGGGTAAAAGCTGTTTTGAATGCCTCAGTAAGGAAATACTTCAATCCCTCGTCTCTGAGGATGGGGCTGCCCATCTTTGTGATAACGCCAACTTTCTTAAAACGAGAACATTCTCTTTGTCTCCTGTTTACTCATTTTCCGTGTTCTAGGCAGTACAGCGCAGTCTCATGTTCATTTCTGGCCGGTGCTATGACATATGCTATGAGCAATTAAATATTCTCAACATGAAACTTCACATTTCCTAACCATGTGGTGGAACTATGATTGGTGCTTTTTTCACACAACAGTCAAAGCATAGTAGTTGCCCTGAAATTAATGTAATTGTTTGAAGTGTAAAGTGTAAAATCAGCATCAGATGGCATTCATTTATGGACTTATCAAGTCCAGATGGAGCCATATTTTACTCAGCATGATTCAAATATCCATCTCTTTGAGTCTGCTTGCAATTAAACCATTCAGTGAATGTTCAACAGCCTGAGAAAAATCAGGTCTTTTGGAATCAGTGGGACACAAAGCAGGGTGAGCTGTTAACACTGGGAAAGACCACCCTCGAAATTTGACTGTAAGTGATATTATACGGCCGTCAAGCTCATAGCTCTATATCAAAGTACAGAAACAATACAATTACGATCGCTTTTTGCCCTGTGTGAGAAAATCAGGAGTGTTTTGAGTGCTGTACACTTAATCTCTTCTTTGGATACACAACAGTGATGGCATTCTACTGGAGGTACAGAGAGCACAGCCAATCAGGTGTCAAGAAAACTGAGATAGGGCGAGAGGACCAATGAGAGCGCTTTATGGGGAACTCCAGATGTTTGGAGAGATCGAGAAAAACAAGAAGAGTCCCTGTCAGAAATTGCCCTGCAGCAACATGGGGTTGTAATTTCAACCCCATTAAGATGCATTAGTGTTAATTTGTTTAAAGACAAGGAGCTGTTGTGTTGTGAGAAGAAGGCCTATTGTACTGAGAGAGGGGTGTGGGCAGCAACAATTAGATTTATCTGCAAATGTTGGCAAATGAAGATGTCGATTCTTAATGAATGGAAAATATTTTTGTGTGAGGTTGATTACAAAAAGACATACTCACAATAAACCACAGATTACATTAATGAAAACTGTGTGTGGGTGTTCTGTGGCAACCACATAATGAGGTGGTACAAACTTGTTTCATTGGGGTGATATTGTTAATCCTGAAGACAAGGTGAAGGCTGTTGTGTATTTTTCTCATGAGGTTCAAAAGGTAAACTTGATCAGGTGGCTGGTGGCTCACGGGGTGTGAATGTGAAGAACAAGCTTGTCCTCGCTCAACCCCACCTGGTTTGTCTGACACAGCAGACATACCAGAAAAGAAAAATAATCATGCGGTGAAAACAGGTGAGGGAATGCAATATAAGCAACCCATAATTCATCTCCTTTAATTTTCCCGTATTCGTTGCTCGACAGAAAACAAGGCTAAATTAGCACTCCTATCATTAAAGCTTAAGGTGGGCAGAGGAAGAGGAAGCTGCACGAGGGCATTTGGACAGAGCATGTGGCGTCTGACCCGTCGGGACAGAGTTGGACCCTTGAGCCACTGAGTCTTCGGCGGTGTAGCGTGCACTGGAAAATCTTCAAGGGGTCAAAAGGGCAGCATCCAAATGAAAACTTAAAATGAGTATTGGTCTCTCTCATTAGAGTGCAGAGCACCACAGGGACTTCCTGGGTTAATAACCAGGATGGGGTTTGCATTACTTTGTGTCTCAGCAGCAGGAGAGAGGCTCAGCCCTTTAATAGAGCAGCTTCAATTACACCACATCAGGAAAAAGATGCCCCCTTACATACCATTAACAAAAAAATAACACTCGGAAACTGTGGTGTGTATGTGCATGTCCATGTGCATGTGCATGTGTGTGTTGTTAACAATATGATGCTCCTTCCTCCTGGGATTCATGAAGGGATTATGCCCTAAAATGAAATCTATTTTTCAGGCTCACTGAAGGAGCTGAATAGTCCCATGCTTTATGACAAAAAAAAAAAAAAAAAAAAAAAAAAAATTCAATTCCTCAACCTAACAGCTCCAGAATTTGTCAGGCTTCAGACAGCACTGGAAAGATCGATGCGTTCAAAAGCTCTAACAGCGCAGGAACATCTGTTAAATTGCTCCCATTGATAATCATCACAACTACCGTCAAATTGCTGCATCTTATCGAGGGCAATTAACAAAATACGGAACTTCTAAAACACCCTCTGGCTCTTTTCTCTTTCCTCTTCCTGAAATTCTTTCTTTTTCTTTCTTTCATTCTTTCTTTCTTTCTCTTTCTCTCTTTCTGACTTTCTCTCTTTCTCTCTGTCTTCCTTTCTTTCTTTCTTTCTTTCTTTCTTTCTTTCTTTCTTTCTCTTTCTTGCTCTCTGTCCCTCGGTTTTGTCCACATTTGAGTGCCTGCTCAGACATATGTAACCTCATGTCAGGGGATGCCTGTTGCGGTGAATGCCCATTGAAGGAAACTATTTTGCGAAATGCCAAAGCCATCCAGTTGCTTCATATCCTGTCAGATAAGCAGCCACAAAGAGCTCTCTTTTTTTCCAGCTCCCAAACCATTCTTAACATCTCAACATCCTCCTCTCTTCCTCCCCTTCCCCTCCTACTCCTCTTGTTAGTCGATAAAGAGCGTTGTAATGTCAGGAAGGACACACATTCCTCAAGATGTACTCACAGATCTCTGTGGAGCAGGGGGTTAGCTTCCACGCGATGCATGTGACAGATCAGAGGGAAGGAGATGGGGAAGGGGGATGAGAGGGAGAATAAGATGAGTGGCACAGAGATACAAGGGGTTCAAGGGGAATAGAGGAACTGAGTTGAGAAATGCATGGGGTAAAAATAGGAGGAGGAGAAGCTTGAAAAACAAGGCAAAGAGTGAGTATGAAAAATGTGAAATTGGAGTGGCAGATCTCTGGAATTTGGCCACAGCGACAAATATACTCAGAGTGCAGCATGTTTAAAATGCAATTATATCATAAATGAGAAGTAATCTGTTTTTCAAATGAATCAGCTATTCTGCTCTGTGTGAAAACTGTAGCTCCGAGGGTCAAAACTGGCTGACTCTTGTGTCTCACAGCTCCTGCACGGCATCCAAACTACACAAAGTAAAATGTGAGTTTATGTGATTGCACCATGGGAGTCAACAGTAGCAAGTTTCTGAGTGCATCAGTTTGATTGTAAATTACATGCAGAGCACAACAAAAAAGCCTCTGTGTTTTCAACAAGCCAGCGTTTCAAAAACCCTCCCCAGTGGCAACATTTTGGACGTCTTGCAAGTCGAATGCTCAATAAAAGGCGTGCTTGGTACTCAGCCTCAAACCATTAGAAGTGAACTGAGGCAGTCAACGTGGTACACAGGCGTTAATTGCCTGGCTGCCTGTAACTTTTTTGGAAGTCTGTTTTAATGTTGTTTTTGTAAACAAGGTTGTTTGGAAGGGATTATAAACACCTGTGTGCTTGGAAATACTGAATGTGATCAGGACACTTGGATGTTCAAGAATCTGTCTCTGGCTGATAAGAGTAATGTTGCCGCTTTGTCCACACGCTGGTGATCTGTGTTATCTCACAGAAGCTTTTGTTTTTCTTCGATAACACGTGTTTGTCACTTTAAACCCAGCTTCGGTTTCTAGCTTTTCTTCTGCTGCAAGCATCCCTCTGGTGAAACTGATCTGGAAACTGTCTCCAAATGGTCCAGTCAGAGTCACTTTTCTTGACTTTGCTGGTCCACTTTTTTTTTTTTCCAAGCAAGTTGCAACAAAATAATAAGTTTGCGGTATTTGATATATTTCCTTCTTTCTTTGGTACATTGAAATCTTTGAGTTGTTGTTTGAATCCTGGATGATAGCAGCTCTATTTTCTTCTCTTTCCTGCACAAGCAGACCTCAATACTTGCTCATTGCTCTTACAATCCATAACGTTTTACAATCCATAACTGTCTGCAATGTATTTTTTTTTCCATTTAATTTGCACATATTTTCAATTTGTCAACAATAACTATTTCAGTTTTGCTGCTGTTTCACTAGCTGACTCTGCAGAAAAGGCTGCTATATGTAGGAGTAGCAAAAAACAGTATTACATATGAAGCCTTCCCAGTTTGGCTCCTATCAAAATGGCTGAGATGCTTGTGGCTTTGTGATTAAGCTGCTGCAAACCACACAGCCCAGGGAGCGTAAACCCAACATTTAAACCAAAACCCAGAGACAGGCAGCCTGGGCAACAACAGTGGCATATTAGTAATTACCCCAAGACAAAATGTCCGTCATTTGTGTATAACCCACATTCAGGCAATTCGGCTTCTCAGCACACAAAATTAAGTCTGGGAGGCTTGAGGGGGGTTTTGGGGAGTGCTGTGCAGCCATTTGACAGCTCTGGATTGTCATGAAAAATTAAGACGTGCTGTAAAAGCATGATCAGTGTTAACATTCTCAGCTTCACTGTGTCCCTGACTTAAGTTTTTCATATGCTGTTAATTTTTTTATTGTGTTGTTTTTCAGTGTAGCCTTTACATTAATGGGTAGATGCATATAAGTTGATTGTTTTGCCGGACTTCAAAGTAGACATCAATTAGATAGCTACAGCACCATTTCTTAACAAGACCCTGTGAATCTCTTTCTGACCAGTGGGACCTTGTCTAGAGGGGAAAATAACCCATCTGTCTGGCAAATGCTTCCATATGGACACAAAGAGTGGAGGCGCATTCTTGTGGAAATGAAAGCTGGTCCTTTAATCTAAGAGACATAATCAATAAATGATAAGGCCTCTAGCCGCAGGACATAGTGGTAGTTTGAAGATAACTTAAGACAAGATTGGTGATGGGACAGGAATGGATGGGGGGAAAGGGGGTAAATGTTGAATTAAAACATTATGCACAGGGACTGGAGTCAGTTGCCTGCTAATCACAGGTTCCTATCAGCTCTTTAGATCACTTCCTGCAAGCTTAGCTGAGTCTTATTCAAGTGATCATTGTTTTATCTGGAAGGAATGCTAATTAGAGTTGTAGAAAAGCCAACCCTTGCCTACATCTCCAAAATACACTATGTGGTCAGTTTAAATGAGACAATGGATGCCCTCACGACAACTACTATGCAAAAGAGAAGCCGGAGTGCCAATTTGGAATGCAATCTCTCTCGAGCAAATATTTACCAACAGCTAAAGACAGGGAACACAGTCTGACAGACAGCTAGCTTTGCTTAACAACCGAGAATGGAGAAGGGTTTAAATGTACATTTCAGTAACACACGGTTAGACTGAGGGTTTTGTCAGCTCGATTCAAGCCCCTGGGGAATGTGCTGAGCTGGACATGTGACGTGCAAGATAACCAAAGTAGCGAGCATTTTTAATCAATGTGTCAACCCAAATTTCAGTAGAGATTCAAAAATAACACCAAGGATTGAGGGAGGTTTTAGGCTTGGCTTTGATTTCATGGTACTATAGGCTTAAAGACCAGAATTACTTCTGAGTGCCAGGAGAATTTGTTCATCTCTGGAACTATTTCTAATGATATGGAATGACCCAGACCAATGCTCCTGGTCTTAAAGTCCCTCAGAGAGAGATGTCTATTTGCAATACCACGTCTGAGACATGCAGAGAATAGCAAATTGTGACACGGGGGTTATAATGGTACTTCTTTTGGTTATGGCTGAGCAAGCCCAGATGTTAAGAAAATAATAAATGACAATGTATTCTTTGTCTTCAACATTACAGGGGAATTGAGGTCCCAGTCCTGAGGCTGAGAGCCACTGGCATAGACATTATGATAATTTGTATTCATCCTGGCTTTAGAATGATTCTAAAGAAGCTAGCTTTGCAAATGTTCCATGAGATACAACCATCTTTCCCTTTTTCCCAGACCCATACTCTCTCCTTGAATCCAAAAAATATGGCACCCATTAATTTCTATAGTGTAAGGCACGAGGCATGAGGATAATCATAAATGCTATAGTTGTCCTCTCCAACAGATCCATTTGTAGCCTGTGGTAAGTACTAACAGGGGAATTTGTGAATTCTTTCAATGTCCACAGTTTATGAAATTAGGAAAAACCTTACCACCACCCCTAAATACATAAGGAAGGGATGTCATGCACGATAAACTTGATTCTTTGTCTTTGCACTGTGGCTGTCAGTGGGTGCCTGAGAGTGTTTGGGTGATTTATACCTATCTCTTTATGTTAACCGTGAGAGTGACAGTAATATGATGTTTCCCACCCACAACGGAGGAACACACACAGTCTGCAACCTCAACACGGCTGCATGCTGCGGCTATAGGGCGTTCTCAATCACTTCCTTGCCCACAGCGCAGACAATGAGCATGCAACAATGTTAAGGTTTGGTCCAGTGGATGATGGAACCAGTCAGCACTCAAGGACACAAAGCGCAATTGAGTTAGACTGTAATTTGTGGAAATCTTGCTATTTGGGATAACGTCAATTCTTCTCAACCATTTGTCAGCATACACTTTGTCATGTTGTCTACTTAGACAGGTTTCATCCTTACAGTTTACTGGAAAGAGGAGAAGGGGAGCTGTGCTAGTGCCTGCAAGCATCTACAAAGACAAGTGAACTTGACTGCTTTGCTCATTTACATTCACTGGGTGTTTCCCTTTGTCAGCTCATCTAGGGCCCCTCAGATGTTGGTGTGAACAAATCAACATTTAGATAGTGTACTAATGTGCTGGGGAGATGACCCTCTGAAGATAACTACCTTTGATATGACCCCCTGTGACTCACACTGTCCCCAGCTTAGCCCCTCCAGCAGGAGCAAGACAATCCAACCCATTTGCCCCCGACAGAGATCAAAGCCCCAGCATCTCCCTCTTTATTCTATTACCCGGACTCCACCTTTGCAAAGTCCCTATACAAATGAGATTGTGCATCAGCCCTTTTTTCTTCTTTTGTTGGGTTAAAGACAGTGTTTTTGAGAAGGAAAAACAAACTGTGACATTAAAGAGTTGTGGTGAAGAAGGATAAGACAAGGAGATGGGGGCAGGGCAGCATGAAAGGAGGTGGCGAGTGGCAGGAGAGGTAGGGGTGTTTGGCAGGGGAGGGGGCAGCAGGTCAAGCAGTCCTGATTAAGGCCTGATGACTTTTAATGGGACAATAGAGGAACTGCCAGGGCCATTACTGTGTGTATTCTCTAATATCTCCCCGTTGAGTAAAAGAAGGACTTTACAGGAGGCTTTTGATGCTTCTGCTCACTGCTAAGCGAGCTATACAGCGATATTGTCCCCGTCCCATAAAACAGACCAAGGGTTGAGGGATCCATGGAAACAGACTAATCTCCTGTTGAGGATTTTGAGTTTCATTTCCACAACCCTGTTATGAAATAAACAGAGAGCTCAGGCACACCTATTTCCTGTCCCTTATAAGGGGCAGTAGAGTCTGTCTCCTGTGAGCATACTGGATTAGGCATGGCTACCAACAGTGCCCACTGATGGCATGCACTCATGCTGAGATTTGCCAAGCACTGGCCAAACTGTCTGTCCCCGCTACTATAAGGTCTTTAGCAAAGTATTAGATTTCAGTGGTCGCTTCTATTGAATCAGCTATTTTTATTGACTGTGACTTCATAAGCCTGCCCCCTTTCAATATTATATAACAAGGCAACTTTACTTTTACTGAACAGTGACTCTTCTCTTAGTCAGTGCTACTTTTCCACCAACTCACTCTCTCTCCCCCTCTATGCAATATATTTTTTTAACTTATTCGAAAACTTTGTGAATAATGAGTAAATTATATGTGTGAAGCAGCTTTGCGCAATGTGGTTGTGGCTTAGGCAGACTTTACATAGCAGGCAGGAGCTGAGCCAGCTCTGGCCCTGGCCCTTGTCCTAGCCCCAGCCCCGGGCCGCCAGCAAGGTTCTGGACTAAACATAATGAAGAGTAGGCATTTTTATCCCCAGCTGTAATTCTGCCCCCCCTCCTCCCGGTGCATCTGTTCACTCCCTGTTTGTCTGGCAGACTGGGCAGACATCGCATATTGGGATATTATTTGTATAAACAATGGGCAGATTGTTTGTTTGCGCTGAATTGGTCCCAGCTGTGGAAACTTTGGACGATCTGGCACAAGGGGATTGGAAACAGTGAGGGAGTCCACCTGAAGGATACAGGTGGAGGACAAATTAAAATGGAATGGGAGCCAACATGGCCTTGGATGACCGCAGCCACTGACTTTACTTACAGACATCATGAAATCAGAGAACAAAGTGCAAAGAAATATGTAAACATGGGTCCAGAAGTCAATGGAGCGTGGCAAAACATAGGGCATTGTGGTTGGGTATCTTTGTACATGGGTTTTTATGTAGTTTTACTGCTCTGGGCATCTTGTGCAACGTGATACGACCGCTTGTTTCCCTTTCAGACCAATACACTACACCCCCTCACTCAGCCGTAGGCCCTCACAGTTAATGTCACAGCAGCCAATTTTTCTTCATGTGGTATGACATCATCAGAGTGGGACCTGAGACCACAGTGGAGGTGTCAGCCACAGATGGAGGGAACACCAGGCAGGATCAAACCAGCCATTCTTTGGCCCCCCAAGAGAGTGAACCCAGTGTCATGGCACTGTCCCGGGGATAGCAGGGAGAGATGGGCTGGGCCTCATGGTTGCCACATGGAGAACCGTGCACACATCTCTCTGATTAAGTCAAACTGTTTCACTAACAAGCACACACTGATATTTTAAATTGCACTCAAATCTGTGCAAAGTGTTTCAGTGCTCAACACATGGCCAGAATATTCACCAGTTGTGTTTTTTTTTTTTTTTTTTTTTTTTTTTTTGCATGGGGATGTGTGCCTATGCTTGTGCAAGAGAGAGCAGTGCAATACAGCACGCAAACAGGTGAACAAGAACAATCATCAACAGTGACTTACCTGCAGAATGAAACATGACACCCAATCAAAGTGCCGTACGTCATTGCCTCATTCTGTGAAAAGCATTGTCTCCACTGTTGTGTTGACATCACCCAGAAGTTAAATCAGCGGAGCTAACCTGTTTTCTGCTTGCATTCACACACTCAAAGTATTGTGCTGAATGAGTTGTCCTTTGTTTAATTATTATTTCCCAGGGACAGGGAGATTTCCCCTTATTGCTCAATCAGGCAGATTGTCATCGTGAGCGCTGCACAAAGATGAATAGTCTGCATTGTGCTTTTTTTTCGTCTATGAAGCATACGCTGCCAGCACCCAATAGTTTGACACCTCCCTGCGAAATTGTGTTTTCATAAGAGCTTGGTTTTGATCTGAATCCTCATTCCAGAAGTATGCAACCACTTTCATGTGACAAAATAACATGCATTACCTCTGTGTACACTGCCTCGTTTCTCTACCCTTTTATCTCCGATGGTTCACTCATTAGTTTGTTTACTCAGAGCCGTCTGTCAAGGGTGTTTGGCAGCCCTGTTAAAATAACAATGGCAGATACACCAGGTACTCAAGCAGAGAAAAGCTTTATTGTAAATCTCAGATCTTGAAGTGAGATAGCGTATTTGAATGCTGCTCTCAAAACGAACAAGTTCAGGGTTTTATTGCCTGTTAAGTGTTATCATAACGCACTTCCCCTGCTGAATATTGATAGCTAAATGTTCTGCAGCCTTCCTTGTTTGTCCAAGCCTGAGGATATGCAAAGAAAATATACTGTCATGCATGCTGGAATGAGCAGTGACAGACATATCAGTAATCATGTGGCCATTAGAAATGATAATTATTGTTTTCATGAATCACAGCAATCATGTATGATTTGATAAGATAAATAATCTGTGCTGTAGTGAAATATCCCCGGTTTCCACACTGCAAAAAAAAAAAAAAAAAAAAAAAAAAAGTAAACAAGTCATTTAGTCTCATGCTGCATCTTAAAATCATGCTATTCATAAAACAAATGAAGCAATCTACCAGTGGGATGAGATAAACCAACTCGTTTCCAATGCCAGCGCCACTTGTTCCAGGAATTTGATAAATAAGTTCGAACAAGGCAGATCATAATAAGGCAAATCAGCCGACAGTATCAAGAAAATAACACTTTTTTTTGCTTGTTTGTTTTTTTTTACATTGGGAACAAGTGGGATTATCGTTTCCCACTGGTAGGTTTTTTTCACTTCTTTGAAAAAAAACAAGATTTTTTTTTAGACTGGATATGAGGCTAAATCACATGCTGGAGATTTTCAGTGGCACCTTTCAGATGGCATGGCTTGTGCCGTTTGAAACCCACAATACAGTAGCATGAAAATGCATGTCAGTGGAAATGCTGATTCACTCTTTTGGTATGACAACACCAAATGTTGTTGGTTAGGATGCCATTGCGTGGGTGACTGTACTGTACCTCTCACACCCCAAATTCACAGAATCACCAGTTTAAGGGTGTGTAAATATGTGTGTACTTGTGCGGACATGTGTTTGTGTGTGTGCATGCATTTGCATGAGTGAATGGATATGTGTAAACATGTCTGTCTGTGTGTGTGTGTGTGTGTGTGTGTGTGTGTGTGTGTAGGTGTGTGTGTGCTGTTGTTTCTGTTTTTCTCTCAGGCACTAAATTGAGTTGCATGTGTGACTGACAAACACATACACACACACACACACCCACACACCCACACACACAGCCTGGCCTTTCTTGAGTTAGGGCACATGCCTGTGGCCGGTGTTAGTTTGTGGTTGGTGTAATGATGACGGGCTCACACACAAAGATTCCTGGACCCCCGCAAACATGACTTGGCTGAGGCCACACAATATATTGTAATGCTGACAATGCTGCCATTACTCCTAATTACACTGGGGAATGGACAATACTAAATTGGATAAATGGAGTCCGTCTCTCTGTCTGTCTGCCTGTTTGTCAATGCATCTATCTTCATGACAGTCAAAGTAAACCTCGCCTTCCTCCCAGGCGGAAGAACCACAGGGAAACTTCAAAATATGCCCGCAAATATAAACAGATGAAGGTTATCTGGTCAGATATTGAGTCTCTGTGCCTCTTTTTGATCTGACACGAGAATCAAGCCAGAAAGTACAGTAATTTCTCCACCAACTTCTAATCTAAACGGGCCAAATTACAGGCACCAAGGTGTATTTGGGTGGATTCATAGCCTACATATTAGAGCACATCTATTGCACAACAGGCAGGAAATGCGGTGTGCTGTGCAATTGAAGAGATTGAGAATGAAGATCTTTCTTGCATTGCATCACAAAAACTCAAAGTCCTGTGGTGCACCTCGTATCATGAGTTCTTGTGTAGATTGAGTAAGATGAAGTAATTAGAGGCTTTAGCTTGGATAGCTAGCTATCTGCTCTGCTTCACATGAAGGCAGGGAAGTTATAATTAGAAACTAGCCAGGAACACCAAAGGGTTAGGTGGCAAACACTCGCCAGGACACACATACTTTGTCATTACCTCCTTGCAGTTATCATTTGATTCAGCAGCATCCTGTCCTGTCTTTAATGTTTCTCTGATGACACAGCCCTGATGGACCATGCGCCGCTGCCATGGGCCTCAGCAGGAGACAGCACATTGAGGCTCTCGTAATGATTCAATAAAAGTTGTATGTTTGTTGTAAGTATGTTTTGTGAGTGTGTGTGCACATACCTCCGCAATTGCGCATAATAAGTATGAGCAGTATATCTAGGCCAAACATTTAAACCATCCACCCAGCCTCAACCACTGATTTGCAAAGACTGGGCCAGGAGTTAAATACCACCAAGTAAATGTTCAAATAACTCTTGCTTTCCAGAAGGGGATGGTTGTTATTTAGGAATGCCAGAAACATTTCCCACCCCTGCCTCCTTTTTCAGTGAATATTTGGACTACTTCTAACTACAGCAAAAGACTTTATGTTCTGCACATCTTCAGTGAATTACCTTTCTAATGGAGAGAATTTTCAATGTACAGCTCACAGCATGTGTAATCTGTCTGAACAACAATAACAGCAACAACAAAAGCTGTCAAAAAAGAGAGGGCAGAAAGGTGTTGTAAGGTTATCAGAGTGACGTTTAATAAAACAAATATATTCACATTTTCTTTACATGTAACTTAAAAATATAGTCATTTACATAGTATATAACAATATATTGTGTACACATTTACAATACTGGAAACGAACCATGCAGCACCACATCTTTATAATACTGGTGTTGACAGAATTCAATATTTCAATTAAGTGCCACCTCCAGGATACTATTTACAATACAGTAATTTACTGCAATAACTGAGGCTTTAAGTTCCATAAAAAGAGAAACAAAACAGCTCTGCCATTTTTGATGACATGAATCGATCTTTCCAAGACCTATGAAATGTCACTTCCTAACTTCCAACTCCTTGTCTGTTGACTGGCAATTGGATCAGTCCATCTTACATTGCTGCATCCCTCAGGGTGTATCGCTTTTCCCAGGAATCATGTCTATCCTTCCGGGTGCTGTGTTTGTGTCAGCAGCTTTGGCAGGAAAGAATGTACTAGGTGTTGGATGTATAAGTGTGTGTCAGCATCTCTGGTGTATACAGGACTGAATGCATTTGTCAGTGTCTGTGACTGATTTGTAGGTTTCGGGGATGTGTGTGTGTGTGTGTGTGTGTGTGTGTGTGTGTGTGTGTGTGTGTGTGTGTGTGTGTCTGTGTGTTTATGTGTGTGTCAGCGTCTCTGACAGGTGTGTAGGTTCCGGGCTGCAGTCCTGCTGACACTGTGGTCTCGCTCTCCTTTCTCAGGTCGACAGGCCAGGCCATCACCACAGTCGCAGCGCTGGAACAGCTCCAAGCCGTGGTTGCCTTTCCTGCGGTGGCGGGTGCACACCTGGCCTTCAGTCAGCACCGGCTTACAGATGCGAGACCAAAAGTGACGGGCACAGCAAAGACCATCAGAGCAGTCTGCCGATCGCAGGCAGGTATCTCCCTCCTGGCCTGAAGACAGACAGAAAGAGACAAAAAAAAGAAAGAAATTATGACTTGTATAAGTGAGATGTTCATTTGATACTAATTGAACCTTTCACAGCAGGCAAAGGCTGCTCTGTAAGATCACATAATAGTCTCAAAAGTGCAGCAGCTCACCTTTCACAGAGTTTGGCTGATGGCTGTGGGCAGTGGGGGGCCTCTTGACATGGTGCTCCATGGTGTTGTTGTGCCTGTGCCAGCCAGTGATGGTAACCGCATCCATGCCATCTATATCATTTGCCTGGCAGACACCTGGAGAGGACAAATGACAAAACAGTGCTTCATTTAGCCTGTGTTTACAAAGTAAAACCTTTCTTTCACCTTTTGCTCAAAACTGACCTAAAGCACCTTAACACACAAGTCACTCTTGCTGTCAATGTGCCTGTGAGATTCCCACACTATTAAAGAGCAGTTAATGAGTGCCAGTGTTTCTTGATGTGTTTATGATGGGATGCTCCTGCTCACCGTTGCTGCAGCGGTTCCCAGCACAGCACATCGAGTCGCGTGCGCACCGCTTCCGACTTTTACGGCAGGGCAGGCAGGCACCTCGGGCGTCGTTGCAGAATTCATCAGCTCCGCACTCTTCATCATCCGCGCAAACACTTGACTGCTGTGGCACAACAAAAACACAAAAGCAAGGTGTCGGTGAGGTGACAATAATCATGATATAACCTTAAAATAATGTCATCTTTTTGTCGTGGTGCACAGACTTCATTACTTTACGCACGGGACGTTCAGTTACCTGCAAGGTGTCCCCGGCCGCTTTGTGTCCCATGCTACCTGGTGGCGACGTGCGCGGACTCGGACTGACCGTGTCCGCGGTTTTGGCACCACCACCAGCAGCAGCACCAGCAGCAGCACCACCGGGCAAGTTCTTGATGGCGTTGGAGTTCATCAAAACCGTCCCAGCGTAAACATCCCCAAAGTATCCAAACAGCGTGAGATACACAGCCATGAAGCGACGCACTGATAGTATTTGCATGATTCTTCCCTCAGATTCTGCTGTAGTCAGTTGCAAACTCAAAACACACAAAACAATCCCCTTTTCTTTTGAGAAAAAGAAGGCTATGTGCCAAAGTCCAGCGCGCTCTTGAATCCTCAATCCAAAGCTCCAGAGAAAAGTTTCCCCACGATGCTTGGAGGTCTCCTGACGCACAGCCCTGGGATGATCTCTTTATACATGTGGACCTGTTTGTCTTCCCGCCCCTCGTTGTGTACAACAAAGGCGGAGGGCTGGAATTTCAAAGAGTGCCCCACTGTACGGAAATGGCCATCTACTCTCCCCCAACAAGACTGCGTCTCACAGCGTTTGTGTATAATAATGATGATAACCAGCAAAGTC
The DNA here is from genome assembly GCF_902150065.1 of Myripristis murdjan. Classification (NCBI taxonomy): domain Eukaryota; kingdom Metazoa; phylum Chordata; class Actinopteri; order Holocentriformes; family Holocentridae; genus Myripristis; species Myripristis murdjan. The sequence goes on along the minus strand of NC_043994.1, from coordinate 15,869,826 downwards.
TGCTGACTGTCCTTAACTGGCATTCTTGGGAGCTCACACTGCAAAAAAACATCAATTTTCGTAAGCAATTAAACTCCTTGTGGAAAATAAGTCTTCAAATCTTATTTTTCTCAAAACGGAAAAAACAATCCGCCAGTGGTGTGGATATGCTTGTATCCAATATCCTTCTTTTAAGAATTTACGTTTTTTTTTTTTTTTTTTTTTTTTTTTTAAAGTATTTCTTTATGGGCTTCTAGCTGATTACCTCTGCTTTGTTTTAAGACACTGATGTTCCCGTTGAAAGGTCTGCCTGAATATGAATAAATGCTGAGGTGATGAGTGGGCATGGCTTATGTTTTATTTTTATTCATTTGATTTTTCCAAATATTGAGTGACGAAAGTTCACCATTCATAATTTATGTGTTTTTCCCCCATACAACTGTAGGTCCACTAAGCCAAAAAAAAAAAAAAAATGTTCAACTGATTTTACTTTATTCATCTTTTTTTCACTACAGTTCTTAAAATCCTTATAGTTGACTGGTCAAAATATTTCTGCCGCTTCTAAAGTTAATCTAATATTTTGTGTTTTTTTTTTTTTTTTTTTTTTTTCATCAAGGCTGATTTTTCTTCTTTCTAAAAAGCTGCTGATGATTTGCTTTGCGCTGACATTCAGTCCCTTTGACATTCAAGTAGCCTAACTGCCCTCAGGCTGTGTGAAGACAGTGATTGAAGTTACTTTCGTCGATTAACTACTTCATTTGATCCTTCTGATTGCAAAGGGGGCAATTATCCTCCAAAGTGTGCTTGATTACACCAGCGGCGGACATCAATGTGTAGGATATGCAGACCATTAAGGAGTGTGAAAAGTTTACCGAATTAATGGACTTCCGTGGAGAGGCCTTTCAGGGCTGACTGGCACTTCGAGATAAAAGGCAGCTGTGATCTGTTTTTGCTCCCTGACCCTTTGCGCTCCTACGCTGCAAAAGAAGCCCATCTCGACAAGAGAAGCAGTCTTAATGTTTATAATCACTCTTAAAATCTAGTAATTTGATCCACCAATTAACCAAGTGAGATCACCCCGCTTGTTTTCATGACAGTTGCACTTGTTTTAGAAATGTAGTATCATTTTCTGAAGTGATCTACCTTATTCAATCACATGCTGGCTCTTTTTTCTCTCTTAAATCCTCAGACAAGTGCGACTGACTAACTCACTCCACAGGCAGTAAATATTTTTTTTTCCAGAGTGAATTAGACAAATTGACTTGTTAAGATGGGTCTTTTTTTTTTTTTTTTTTTTTTTTTTTTTTTTGCAGTGTGTGACAAAGTCGATATCCGGTTGGTGGATAAAAGCTTGCAGGTGCTGAAGTTCGTGATGGAAATGACCACTTTGGTTTCTCTAATGAGACACCTTGGCACTTGGACGTCATCTGCTGGTCGCGTTTGTTTGTGGAAGAGTGTGCGTGTGCGTGTGTGTGCGTAGAGAGAGACACACACAAACATAGAGCGAGGGAGAGAGAGAGAGAGCCTGCCTTTAGACACCTGACAAACGCAGTGTTGCACTTTGCGCGTTTGAATTGCTGTATATCTTTTGAAGTGCAGCTTTTATCTACTCTTTACTAAATGTTAGTGTTGGTAAGGTGAGCTCCTTTGATGCACTTTGATCCCCTTTGATCTCACAGAAGTGTCACCCTGTTGTTATGACGGAGGCCATTTCCCTGTCCCCAAACAAGATTTGTTGTGCGAAAAACACCGAGGCCAGAGAGGCTAAATAATCCGCATCTACCGTTGAATTTGATGACATTAGCCCTAAAAGTGATTGTTAAGTCTGAGGAAAGCTTATTCAAGGAAAAAAATGTTGATACAACCACTTTACATCAGACTGGGTTGAGAGAAACGATCAAATTTACCTTCAGCGCCCTCAAGTGGCAGCTACGGCAAACTGCACCATTCACTCACCAGGTTTTGAACCACGAGGAACCGTCTTTCAAAAGAACTAAGAGACAAACACCACTCAAAAGTATTTTTTTACTCTATAATTTTAAAAATTTTACACTAGGCACTCTGCAAAATTAATTTACAGCAGAAACACATAACACAAGGCAAATATCAGGTAACATTACAGAAGGAGATCAACAAATGAGTCAAAACAAGAAAAGTGATTACATGGATAAGGCTTTGTGATAAAAAACGATCTGCCATGACCGTGACACAGCATAATCTATGTGGCCCGCCTGGAACATAAGATTTTCCTCCTGTTTTAGCACTCCGGCAATGTAGTGATATTTATGGAGTAATTTATGAAGTATGTAAGTTTAGCTGGCTCTCTGGTGTGAAATAGGTTAGAGTTGAGCTGAGTTTAGCTTGAAACCAAATAAGCTGATAAAAATCTCATCTGAAATAAAATGAGAATTTCAGTTGATCATGATATAATATGATCAGCCATATCCTTAAAGATCATTAATGGTGATACACAAGAATACTGTCTTCATATTTGGTGGCATATCTACCCTCAAAACTGCAAACCATTTCTTGCCATCTGTAAATGTTTAGCTTGCATGACAAAAGGGGTAATGGATGGGCATCGTGAGCAACGATTCTCCATGCTCTGGTGTTTTGTGTCAGGCCAACTGTAAACTGACTTGGTAAAATCACTTCCATTAGGATGTCTAAGAGAAAAGCACGTCGATGCAGCCGTATCAGCTGTGATTAGGTTTTGATATCATATGCCGTTTTATGCAAAACAGAACTGTCCCAGTGAGACAAATCATAGAAGTAAACAGGGAATTTGCTCCATAGACACTTTGTCAGCCATTAAGTGACTAGAAATTCTCTTTCCATAGTGATTAATGTGTTTATTAGATAGAACAAAGGATGAGAAGCAGCCGTCTAAGAGGACACATAGGTTTGAGGTGTATATTTGTTCATGCAGCATTGAAAAGGTCTTTTGATGTTAATTTTGTATGCCATTGACGTAAGGCACTTACAATATTTCTGCTTTTATGCTCTGATTATCGGTTATCGGACATGATGTGAGAGATGATGAACTGACAGATCATGATGCTTGAGGGTGAAGTTGTATATGTCATTCACCACCAGTTTGGGGAATGCCATAAGATAATGAAGATGATGATGAAAATGAGGTCAAGTCAAGATGTAATGATGTTAGTTTTGCCTCCAAAAAGTAGGGGGTGGTGAATTTATTATGGATGCACTTTTTTTTCCTTCTGAGCAACATGGTTAAACCTATGGAAAACTCTGAAAAGTACCACCTAGCACAATGTAACAAGGTGTCAAGTGATATAAAATAATTTTCACTCAAGTTTACAAACTGACAATTATCCAATTTTCAGAAGAAGGAAATCAAGTGCATTACAAAGTAACCAAGCACAGAAATTACTATACAAAAACAACAACCAGCGCTCTCACATCACCAGTCCTTATTATAAGTCATCAATAACAGCACCAAAAGACATCGAAACCATGTTCACAGTTATGTCGAAACTATACAAGAGCGAACAGAGGATTTCTGGTTTGGTTGATTGGGAAGAGGCATTTGGGTGACTTGAAAACAAAACTGAAGAACTGAAGAGACAGAGATGCATTCATGTGATCTGAAGCATATTATAGTCTGTCAGTGTGCAGCTGATACCACTGGAGAAAAAAAACAACAACAACAGCTGGACGGGTTTGATTTCATTTAACTACTGATGCTTAAAATAAAGTTAGCTCTAAAATTGCTGATATTCTCTCAGTTCATGGTCTTAAATGCATAATGACACATTGCTTGACGAAAATAATAATTGTAATTTTATGTGTGTAGGTGTTTGATTATATTTTAAGCAGGGCACTTGAAAGAGTCATTTTTTTTTTTCTCTGCTGAACGCACATAACGGTGTTTGTGCTTTTTAAGGTAAATTACTCTAATATAAAGTGTACTAAGTGTTTGATTTTAGCCTTGTGTGTGCATGTGAGAATGTACCATATGTAGGTCATATGTATGTTTCAAAAAAATAAGAGGAAAATCAGCGACATTCAGATTAGTCTTGAGCACTTGGTACCAGTTTGGCTTGCAAACCCTAGTTTGTAGATCTTGTTTCCCTTGATGAAAAGTATCACTGCAGCTCGCGGCTGCACGTCAAATGCCATGGGACAACTACAGAAACATCTAATACTCTCCCCAAATCCACCAACTGTTAAACCAACATCTGAAGAGCAACAAAGTCAGCAAAAGAAAATGCAATCCTCATCCCCCTTCTTTTGGAGCAGTCCACCATGACATTTATTTATTCTAGACCAATATTTAGAACAGACAGACTATCGCACATTCAGTAAGAAAACCTGGCTCCATTATCTTTCTCCACGTTTTATTGTGTTTGGGCATCCCTGCACTTTCTCTTGCCTTTGCCGTGTGAGTTGAGTGTAAAAGACAACGCTGAAGAAGTGCTACAGCAGTCCTGTTATAAATGCTTGATCCAGAGCCACAGTGAAGTGAAGGCATATCGGTGACCCAAAGGGTTTGCCGTCCATCCCTGTATCCTCATCTCCATATCCTCGTCCTCAATTTTAATGCAGTTTCTTTTTTTTTTTTTTTTTGCAGCACAGCTATGTCCTCAAGATGGCCTCCAAGCCAAAAAAGAAGAGTTCATTTTACTTTGAGGGGGTGGGAGGGTGGGAGGGTCTTCAAAAATCAGTGTCCCAGCCAGAGTTGTCATCGGGAGGCGGGTCCTCGTTGTCCTCTGGGAAGCTGTCAAAGTTACTTGTGTCGGTTGCTGATGTCACCTGGTGGACAGATGGATGGCATACCAAGCAAAGGAACATCAAGATGGGTGAATGAATTTTTGATTGAGGTTGACTAGAAAAGGGAGGGGATACAGTGAAGTCATGAGCAGTGTGCACTTACATTAGGGATGATAGGAGGTGTCAGTGTCCCTTTCTTTAAGCCCTCCCAGTTAAAGCCTTCAAACCATCTGAAACAAAAAAGTACCGCTCCATCACTTGATGATCATGCTTAACTGCACAATTATAAGGTGGGGCAAAAATAGTGAATAAGAGTATTACTTTGGTAATTCATATTTACAGCCTTACTTGTGCTTTTGGATGTCTTTGACACCATTTTTCAAGTTTCCCAGTCTTTCAGAAGGATTATCCCTGCAGCAGAAAAACATTTGATAAGTGGACTGCACAATATACTGGCCACGTACATGAATCAGAAACTGCTGGAGGAACCAGCACTCACCTGCATAGTTTTTTGATTAAGTTGGCAGCATTTTTGGTAATCTTCTTTGGAAATTCGATCATGTCGATACCCCTCAGGATGATGTTATACGTTTTCATAGGATCAGGGCCGGAGAAGGGGGGGCTACATAGAAGTGAAAAACACATTAGTTGTGATTCATCCACTGTTAATATTTATTACCTAGAAAAAAAAATCATCTTAACAATTCAAAATCATTTTGTAAAATCTTAAATTGCTAGCAGGATGGATAATCGTCTTGTTTCAAGAATTTTAATTGAATCAAGTGGTGTTCTGCACTGGTGGTGTCAAATTTGAAGCTGTCACTTGCTTTAGGAAAATTGGTTTAAAGAGTATTAAAAACAAAAATTATAGCTGATACTACAGGCAGTGTGAGAGCTGGAGCACCTTAGCTGTTTAGTTATGAAGGAAAAATGGGGAAAAATGGAGAGAATGAATTAGTTTAGGATTAAATAGTGTTTTTTTTTTTTTTTTTTTTTTTTTTTTACCTTTAGCAGAACGTCACATAGAGCATAAATCAGTGTATTAATGTCACATTACAGATGCACCACCCAGGGCTCAGTCTTGCAACCCTTGTCACAAATACGTTAAGCCTGCTAAGAAGTGATAGTGCCTGTGTTTTTTCACAGTGTGACTCCATTAGTGCTTCATGAGTCATTTAAAAAGCTGGTGCAGTTTGAGGGTCCCTGAAGGTATTACTGTCCAAGAAAATCTTTTGCCACCAAAAACCGTGGAATTTACTTGAACAAAGGAGTGGGTGAAAAAAATATAAGTGTAGGATGGATTCACACATTTGCATATATTTTCTGTTTACTAAGAAAAACTGCAAGATTTTCAACAAAAATAAACTTGATGATAGTCTTAATGACAACAGGACGTTTATTGCTACAGTTCACAAAATCACACCCATGTGAGACGTTCTGTGCCACAACTCTTGTATACACCACTACCTAACAGTGGTGAATTCCATAATGTTTTTATTATGCATGACAGATTGAACAAGAGGCCCTTAAGAATACATATGATAAATAAAATCTTTTTAGGCTTTCAAGAATCTGAGGTTTTGGTATGTTATGAAAAATATTCCACATTTGTCTAATGTGGTGAAAAGTTTGAGAGTTTACTAAAAAAAATGAGCTTGAGCACATAAAATTCTGACTTGAAATAAATAAATAGAAATCACACCACATCCAGGTGGTGGTGAGAATTTTGCACTTTATTTTCACTGAAAATTGTCAGATTTTGGGCCAAAAGTTAAATGCTTATCCACAACACAATTCACAGTAAGACAATTAGTCACACAATTAGTTCCTAAATTTTTGATCCTTATGTAACTTCTAATGTTGACAGTATGTACATTATTTGGAGGCTGATTTGGTATCATAAGGACTTAAGGATTTATGAGTTTACTGAGTTCCACTAGGTGGCAGTGTATAAACGATTCCTATCATACAAGTCTTCAAGAGAGTGCACAGCTGTAGTATACATTTATGATTTTTTTTTCTTAATGAATTTTTGAAGTTTTATACACTGGGCAGTTGTAGTAGCGCCACCATTAGGAAGACTGGCTCCATATAGCTGCTATGCTGTTTTGGACTGGATCGAACTGTACTGCAAACTACAAAAACAATACTTAAGTACAAACATGTATTTAGGAAAGATATAAAGACCAGGCTGCCCGGGCTGTGGCCTAATTATTTCACTTCACTGGCAGATTTTTCAGTTGTTGGAAAACAATGTTTCAATATGAGTTCATACTGGACTGAATGTCTTGTTAAGACAGATTAGCATTGTAATGTGTGTCTCATCACAGTAAAGCTCAAGAAATTAAAGTGTTTATGAACATATCCAGGCTTGTATGTACCTGCCAGTCAGGAGTTCAAACATGAGGATTCCTAGAGACCAGTAGTCAGCTGAGATGTCGTGGCCCTTGTTCAGAATGATCTCTGGTGCTACATACTCCGGCGTCCCACAGAAGGTCCAGGTCTTTTTCCCAAACCCAATCTTCTTAGCAAAGCCAAAATCCACCTAAGGGATGGCATGAAAACTTATGTTTTGTCAGTCAGCCACAAGGAAGTAAGAAAATCAGTTTCATATTTATGCATCCATATTTATGATTACAGTAACACTGGAAACATTTAATTGATCTCAATAACAAGTTTTGTTTTGTCTTTCAGTGCTTTGGCTTGATGAATAGAAAGACTTGAGAAGTAGGTGAGCCTTCTCACATAGCCCTCCCCTCGCTAGGTACTCTGCCAAAAACTACAAACTGACGTCCAATGAATCCATGAAAAGATATGATAATGGCCGCCCTCCAAAAGAAACACAGAAGAAGACTTAGCCTCAGTTGTATCATACTTTCATTAATGGCTAACATCAGCCTAACATGTTTTGGCATTTAAGTCTTCATCAGAGCATCTTAGACAGGTGGGTGAAAGTGTTTATCTTTTTTGTTTTGCAGTTGTTCAGTCTAATGAAATGAAGGTTATAAAAAGACAGTGCAATTTCTTGTCATTCGTCATTTTTTAATCCATTAATCATCTCTTACCAACTTGGCGTAGCCCCTGTGGTCCAATATAAGGTTCTCTGGTTTGAGGTCTCTGTAGATGATGCCTTTGGAATGCAGGTACGCAAAGGCCTCCACCACACAAGCCGTGTAGAACCGGGTGGTTGAGTCCTCAAATGAACCCCTAAAAACCCAAGAAGACAACCGTGCTGAATGGGGAATGAAGTCAATTAGGATGTACACATTTATTAGCGGCATGCTGGTATATAACCACTGTTTTTGTTATGATGTCTTTGTTTCATTTGTTCAATCTTGGAGACTTACCTGTCTCGCAGAATGGTCCACAGCTCTCCGCCTAGACAGGCCTCCATCAGCATGTAGAGGTACTTGCTGTCCTTAAACGTTCTGTAGAGTCTAAAAACAAACAGGAGGGTATTGTTTCACATTGATGCTCGATGCATAAGTACTAGCTTTTCTAGGTGGAGGAAAGATTAATTGGATAATATGTATCATTTATATCATATATCATGCTTTTGGAATGTGATCACCTAAGTTTGACACACTTAGAACCCACAACCATAGGAGGTGTGCACACTTTCATAAGCAAGGTCCTTCAAGGTGTTTTCTATTTTCCATAAATTGTCAGAGACTTTTATTTTTACCCTGATTTTACTGACAACTATTTCCAAAAAACATGAGAAAAGTCTGATTTGATTTCATTTAAGGTCTCAAATCAATATAAAGTAAAACATTTGTAAAGGTGTGTCTTGAAATCCACTATATATGCAGTATATAATATTCTCTTCCCCTGCTTATTTGTATTCAGGGTCACAGAGGTGCTGAAGCCTATCCCAGAGTACACTGGGGAGAAAGCATAGAAATACCCTGAACAGATCACCAGTCAATCATAGACCCAAGACAGATCCCAGTCACTCATGTTCACATTCACACCCATGGTGCAATGCATTTTCTGGCTTCCAATTCAAATAACGTGCCTGTCTTTGGAATGTGGGAGAAAACCCATATAAACAAGGGAGAACATGCAAAAAAGGGCTGGGAATCACACTCTGTTCAGTCTTGCTACAGTTGGAAGGGGAAAACACTCCTCATCGATACATGTACGTAGCAGTTTAGACACAGGTGTTAAAATGTCATGGCATAAAATCCATCATTTAACTGGTATACCTCACAATGAAGTCAGAGTGGGCCTCCTGCATGATGAGCTTCTCTGAACGTATGTGCTCCTGTTGTCTTGTGTCAACAATATGCCGCTTCTTCAGGATCTTCATCGCAAAGGTTTTATTCTCATCGCTCTTCAGCTGAACCTGCAGCAAGTACAAGAAAAACAGATTCCAATGCAAATGTCAGTCGTATGACTGTACAGCCTGTTGTAATGACTGTAAAGATGTGTATCATTAATGCTTTTATGTCGGTGCAGAGATACACACCAGCTCGACACGGCCAAAGCCACCAACCCCGAGGGTGTCAATGATGTTGAAGTCAGCTAGGTTGAGATTGAAGAAAAATGCATTCTCTGCTTCATACCTGTGGTGCCAGAGACAGAACAGGAAGGACATCAGAGATAAGGTGATGGATGAAAGAGGAACCTCTCCACTTTCGACCAAATGTCCTGTTCTCTTTGACCTAATTTGTTTGTACACCTTATCTATCTCAAAGTCATCTATCAAGGATGTTATTCCGGATGTGGTGTATATAAATATGAACATGCAAACACCATGTTTATGCGTTTAGTCCTCCGACAAGCCACTTTCACCTCTATGTGATCTCAGACATACTGTCCCCAGTCCTGTCCCCATTCTTGAAAGGAGAGAACAAAGACGGGACATCTGTCACACAAGCTGTGCTACGCCATACTCGGCTGACTCTAAAGACATGCTTTGGCTTTGCCACCAAACAAACACCACAACATGCTGTTTGTTTCCACGTGTCCATCTCATATCCCCAGATACCTCATATCTTCTCTGGTTATTGTTTGATCCAGGGAGGGTATCATCAGCTCAGTTTCTGGATCAGTGGGCTTAGAGCAGATCTGAGCTTGGATGGGCCTTTCTGGGTCACTCAAAACAGCCTAAGGTTTCTGCGTCAGGCCTTGTACCTTCACACAAATGCTCTTTTTGGAGCAGCAGGGGTGCCTTCCTTTATTCAGTTCCTTCACATTGTTAAATATGTGGCAATTTAAGAGGCTGAATAGTTTCATTCCATTCATGGGAAGTATCTTACATAAAGCTGATATATCAGACAATCATATCATGCGGAAGAACAATGAGCCCCATTCCCAAATCCCTATAATAGCGGGCACTGTGGTGGCACATGTTGGCAGTTTACCAAATGCTTTGCTTCTCAGAAAGAGAGCATGTTTACAAAAACAGTCACTATCCACCTGCATCTATAGGCACTATTAATATCCACATCTGACCCTTTCATCTCCTTCTCTTCGCGCACCAGGTGGAAGCAAGCCCAGAAAACACTTCAAATCACAGAGTGCTCTCTATTTAGAAAAAGGAAGCGACTTCATCCACTTAGGAACTGACAGTGCAGGAATTACAGTTTGAGACAGGATAATGAGGCAGTGGTGAGATGAAGCTCATACTGGCTGACTCATTACTAATCACACACATCCCCCCACACACATCCCCCCACATACATGCTGGCAGCACCTAGCTGGCTCTGTGACTGCCTCTTATATCTAAGCAATGGAGATATTGAAGTGTTAGGTCCCTGTGAAGAACTATGAGGTCCATATATGAGGGAATCATTTTACTACACTACATAGGGTCCTGACTTTTGGGGTGGCCCGGTGGCTCACAGGCTATTTCAGGCCATTTGCTGCATGTCATCCCCTCTCCCTTTCCTGCCTCTCTCTCTCTATGACTGTCAAATAAAGCATAAATGCCAAAAAATAATCTTTTCTTTTTTTTTTTTTTTTTTTTTTTTAAAAAGGTCCAGACTGTAACACATAATTACAGTGACATCATTTTCTGAAAAAGTGATAATAACATTTGGCCAGTAGGTGGTGGTGTTGATCCATTAGAAGTAACAATGAGAGCGGTTTAAAACATATATATGAAATCTCTAAACCATACAAAGTCAAATTAGAAAATGAGGCTATCATATGAAACTGCAATGAAAAATTGATCCACATATTAGTTCTGTGCTGGTAATGACTTATATTGGACAGGTGAAATACTTTTCTTTTCTTTTCTTTTCTTTTCTTACAATAATACAACCTGCCTTGCTGATAAAGTTTGTTTCAAACGGTTCAATACAGCAAACTCTCTCTCTTTCAATGGACACTTGTTTTATATTAAGTTATATTAAATGGCCCCAGCAGTTCTGGAGTCCTTCATATATGAAGATATATACTCCATGAAAATGATAACAGAGATCATCCACGTCCAACATCATAATGTAGTCTGTCAGTTAGCTAGACATTGTATTTTAAGGGTATTGTATTGGGTAGAAATAGTATGTATGTCAGCTTTGACTGTGGCTGACCCATTTTAAGTCTTCCTATATGGGTCAAGTAGCACCCCTATTGTGTGTTAATCTGTATCAGTGGATGGATGAGATCATGAACAGTGATGTAATCCCCATGTGTATAAGTGTGTTTGTCAGTGTGTGCTTGTGTGTGTAAATGTGTGTGCTATGATCCTAATTTCCATGCCCCGAGTCTGAAGCTTAGCTGCACCCTGAAGTGAGAGAAGAGGAGGAGGCACCTCTGACCCTGAACTTGGCTCTATTCAATGAAACTTTTATTTACCAGTCATTCTTGCATACTCACCTCCTTGACTCACTCAAGTTTGCCTATGATTACCATTCGCAGTGAGATTATTTAACACTGATGAGAACTCTACACTGTGGCTCAAATCGTTTGTTATTTTGCCTCATATTTATACTGCCTAATATTGAGATGCTCATCCCACAAGTTTCTCTGTTATGTAGTGCATGACCCATCCTGCAGAGAGAAGTAGCAACTTTATCACAAATAATGTAGCGCACAGCAACAGGGAGGCAGTCTTTGAAGAGAAAGACCTGTCGACCTCACAGAGAGAAGCTGTAGTTTGCTGTATAGTTAAGAAACTGCTGCATGGCACTTATCTGCTGTGACCAATTAGAGACAGATTTACTGTAGGATCTTGACTCAGGCTTCCCTCACTGAAAAAATAAAAGTGCTCTGCTAGGCGGGAATTGCCAGCAAGCAACTACACACAGCACTCGGATGGGAAAGATACCTTAATCAGTGCAAAAAATGACTTTGATGGCAGATTTCATGAAGCAGATAGAGAGGCTTTATTTTACTGTGGAGAATGGTACCTTCAGCTGAAGTTGAGGTTGGAAACGGTGGCCATGCTAAACTTAGAAAAAGTGATTCTCCATTTGCTTGTTTGCATAAAATCAATCTAAAATAACTTCCCGACAGATCTGTGAATGTGAAGGACAGAGAACAGAGTGCCTGCTGAAAGTCTCTAGTATTTCTTTCACTCACACGTCTGCTGGATTGTTGGCAGACCAAACACCGGCGGTAGTGAGCCATGAGGGGCACCCGACAGGGGCTGAGTGCCAGAGGCAAGCCACTCTGCCCCCTTGTTGTACCCCCTTTCTCTCTTTCCCCCATATCTCTGTCCAACTCATGGCTGTTGTTATGTTCTACTCTTTGTTGTCTAAATGCCAGTGGCGTGCAAAACATGAGTGACATTCCCAATAGACAACTAAAAATCTGAACCATGGAGCACTGTGTCGAGTGTTTTGTCACTTTGTCTTGTTGCTCTCTCATCTTCTTTCTCTTTCTCTCTCTTCTGCTTCCATCTATGTCTGTCTCTCCATGTCTATCTCGGTCTACAGTGAAAAGCTGCTCCTGCTGTCTCGCTCTCAATTATCAGTCAGTACTAGGTTCTGATTTCTCCTCACCTTTACTCACAACATAACGCTGAGCTAGGCTGGCATCACATTATACCAATTTGTAGCTGCCTGAGCCCCAAGATGCCCAATTCATTGCCAAGGTGCCCTGTGCCTTCTACAGTGCTACTCTCCAGTTTCCATAGTGACAGTAAATAGAGTACATATTCATTCCTCCAGAAATAGAGGCAGAGGTCATAACCTTTGCTTCCTGGCCTGCCACATGAGTATTGTCTTTTATGTAACAGACTTAGAGGCTTAATGCAACTAATGTTGACTAACATATTACGAGCTGTATAGGAACATGTTCCTTTAAAATGGTGCAGCTGGCGGGCAGTTACGGTATGGTTCAACCTCTGAATAATTCATCAGGACTGAGACGATGAGACTATTAGCCTATTAGACAAGCAAGATTTGAAAAGAAAAAAAAAACATGCAAAAGAATGATGTATGAGAAAATTAAGCCCCAAACACAAAGCAATAAGATACATTTGGCAGAGTGGACAGGATAATAAATATGGACAGAAGAACAAATGGGAGAGAACTGTAATGGCTTACTTGGCTTTGGCATCAGCATCTTCATGGCCCTTACTGGAAACATCCTCCAAACCTCCAATCAGGTGCTTGAACGAACTGCAACGCAGAAAGTAAAAGTTTACAACAGCCAAGGATCAAACTGCTTTTGAGATCAATTTACTTTTATTATGATTATCTTTCAACTCAGACCCAAATTGCACAGATATTCTCTGCTTAGAGTCATTAGAGAAAAGCCTCCAGTTTGGATGAATTAAGTTGTTTTTTTACCAACACTAACTGAAGCAACAGAGTCCCATATAAGAGACTTGTGCAATATATGACTAGCCCGTTATGAAACCATTGGTAGTGACTATCAAATATTCAGCAGTCTTCTTTTAGAAACAAGTATCTGAAAAAAAAAATCACTGTGAACAGACAAAAAGATGGCGCTAGACTGAAGAGGTGTAAAATAGTGTGACATAGCAGATGGGGATTGCATGTGAAATCTCGTGACAAAAGGAGAGGGTTTCCATGAATCATTTAATTACTGCATTATACAACAGCAACATAATGACTGATGAAGAAGATTTTGGCTTTTCTACAATGTGTGACTGAACAGACACTTAAACCCCATGAACATATTTCCCACTTAGTTGTCTGGAAACAGCGCTTAAACCAAGTGCATTTCATTTAGCCATACAGTAAAGTCCATGTCTTCCTGTATATCTAAACTGCAGCTCCATGAATATTTTAGTTAATTTTCATTTTTATGACTACAGAGGATAATTAAGATAAAGAATGATTTAAGAGATTAATTGCTAAAGGCTGAGATAAAAAAAAAAAAAAAAAAAAAAGTTAAAATCCTCCCAAATTCTGGGGAAATCTGGTGCACTGAAAACACAGACTGAACCTCAGCTCATCCATCTCACTAAACTGAAGTATGGATGCTTACTTAAAGGAATGCAAACGTGCTGGGAGAACACGGACTGAAGCACAGCGCTCATGCAAGCCTCATCAAGCTGTCACGGAGAAGAAGCGATACAGCTGGTGTTTTTACCCTTTTGGGACCTTAATGTCTGCAAGTTGGGACTTTCTCACCACTAAGCCTTTCTTTATCTGTTCGGTTGGTTACAGTGTCTACTGCACTTGTCTGTGACTCCCTGCTGCTCATTTTTAGTCTCTCTGCCTCTTCTCTCTTTTTTTTTCTCCAGCACAGCTCATCTAATTTTCTCACCAGTTAAGCTATCCTGCATCTGTATTGCATCACACAGACACAGACAGCCACTGATGCATACATACTCACACTCACACACACCATGTAAACACACATCCCTAAAACCCTAACAACCTGGCACCCGCTCCAAAACCATCCCAGCTGGGTGACACCCATGATGTGCTTGCTATGTAGGTTGCAACAGCATTAGCTCCTTGTATGACAGACGGAGTGAGAGGCCACGGTAATCACCTCTCTCTGTGGGATGACTCACTCACCCGGCCCATCACTTAGCCTCGAGGACGGCCCATTTGTGCCTGACGTGTTCCCTGAGGCCGGAGGGAGGCCCTGGGTAAGCTGATACCACCTCCTCCCCTTAACCTTCCCACCCGGGCCTTCTGTCTCTCTATTCTTACCACACAACTAGCGCTGGAGATGGAGATGATCTAATTGGACCAGCTTATATGATCACCCCATAATAAAGCTCCTTTGGATTTCTGCATAATCCTTTTTTGAGAATGTTCTTGCACTAAAAGCATATGATAAAGATTGCTCTAAGATTTTTAATTAAAGAAAAACTGCAAATGCAGTCGATGCTGTTGCCTGGCATTTGCCTAAAGAGTGGAATGAAACTGTAAGTATGGGGTTCTCTTAACACACTAAATGCAAAATTAATTGAGGTCATATGGGGGAAACGTGTTTCAAAGTCAAGATGAAGTTTTGGATTAATCTGAAAGTTTTGAGTTCAGATTTTAGCCGATTCAACGTAGAATTAGGAAACATTTCACACCTTGCCTTTATGACTCAGATTCATTTAGCATGCAGGACTTTTAGCACAGGCCACATGAGATTACTCTGTAATTTTTAACAAGAAACTAAGGTTAACAGTGTAAAAGCGATGTTGTCCTATGAGGTTCCTTTGTGTAGATACTCACTCTCTGTCGATAACTAGACAGGTGACTGTCTCTGCTGCGATGACATTGGCGGTCCTTATGTCCTCCCTGGAAAGACAATCACACAGCACCATCAGCACATCATTGAAACATAAACACATGTTGCTCAATAAAATCTAATTCAGTGATGTTTATAAATGACACTGTCAGAAAATGAAAATTTTGCTCCAAACAGGCATCAAACAGGACTGAATGATAGACATTACTCTTTATTATTAATGACATCAGCTTCATCTTCCTCTTCAGAGGAGTCGCCCCAGTCGCATGAGTCCTCTGAGTCGGTATCCCAAGAATCCATTAGTTACTTTGTCAATTCTGGAGCGTCCCACAGAGATAATCTCTAACTTTGCGCCGGCACGTTGCCCAGGGCAGTCCCCAGGACACGAGCCTTGTCTGTACCACTTGTGTAGGCTACTCAGATGCAAGTGTAGCGTTATCCAACTTGATGCAGACTAAAATAATACAAAACAGCACACAAAAACCTCCGGATGATATTCCATAAGCTGATTATATCTTAAGTGATAAATATTTCCTTTCATGCCCCAACTTTCTCTCTGAAACAAACAAATAAAAAGGATCATAATCTGGATACGATAACATCCCAACGAGGTGAAAATTAAAAGCTACAATCAACTCTGTTCCACGTATGCACAGAGCTGATTCGTTTCACTGCGGTGCTAACAGTAACAGTAACAATCACTGGCCGAGTCTGATCTGAACTCAGACATATGGCAACCTATTTCACTTGGGCTGAGGTGACAATTCCTCCTTGTGCTATGTAAACTCCCTGTGCCTTCCCTCTTCCAAACGAACACATGCAAAACCCCCTCCCCTCATCTCTTTCTCTCACACATACACCCTCACAAACACACTCTCTCTCTCTCTCTACCCTTTTGAAAAAGGTCACAGCTGGTAGGGGAACAAGTTAGGAGAGGAGAAGAGAAGAGAAGAGAAGAGAGGAGAGGAGAGGAGAGGAGAGGAGAGGAGAGGAGAGGAGACGGTCACAGTCAATGGCACAGCTTACGTCTAGCCTCGAGTGGCATGGAACTTATTTCTTTCACCTCAAATAAGCTCCTGACCTGCATTCATGCTCCAAACTCAGTAGTCTAGAGCTGGCACTACCCCACCTGGTCGTCTCCTCGCCCACAGGAGCGACTGTCAGTTAAAAAAAAAAAAAAAAAAAAAAAAACAAGGTGGCCCACTCTCACTTCTGTCATTTTGCTGTGCATAGTGTAGGCAGTTATGCAGTTTAGTAGTGAATCAACCACAAGAAAAAAATATGTCATATGGGGCTCCCTGGGACCAACACTTCTTAAATGGAGGTCTATAATGCGTGCCTATTTGAGTGTTGGTGCCATGGAAACATTTGAGAGTGCCAGGTCTTTGGTGCCAATAACACCAGGAAAAGAAGAGAAGAGAAAAGAGGAAGAGAAAAGAGAAGAAAAGAGAAACTTTTTTTCATTACAATATTGTGATGCATATAAGGAATAATTTTCCATAAACAGTAGGTTAAATGTAATTCATCAAAGGAAGCACAAGAACCCATCACAACATAATATGATGATTATTTGGGATCTAGAGTTTATTTGTAGGGGTGATAAGCAGCCTAAATCCCTCTCTGAATTGTTCATACTAGTGGGTGGCATTGCAACACTTGCTAGATGTCAGCTGCGAGTATGTGCCTGTGGCAGGCCACCATCCGTTGAGTAACCTGATAAAGGGAACACTGTACTCATGCAAACACACCTGCCTCTATTGTGCAACTTGCACGTTTCTTTCTCATTCAGGTCAAGTACATAACAACAGAAAACAGTACAAAAAGATATTTCCAGCAGCATATGTTCATTAAAATATCCCCTGCTGTTGATTAGTTAATTTATCAAGAACACTGAAGATAATTTATCTAAAGCAGCACTGTTGTCTGGCAAGTAAATGATTAAAGATTATTCTAATTGTTAGCAGGCAGACAATCATTTTTCTGCATCAGCTGCCATACTTTCAAAACAGTGGATATATGAACAATTTACACCATAAGAAATACATTGGAAAGAAAAAGACTTACAGAGAAAAAAAGAGTTACAGCCTTGACAGTCACGTTCAGGCACACGTACAGTCTGTTAAATGAGTTAATGTGCCTCATCAATGTACAGTATGTGTTACTTGCTAAATATGGTGATACCACGAAACAACACAACACCATGGTCTATATTGAAATAGTGGTTATGTAAGCATGAATCATCCTTAAGAGACCTCAAGGGTTTCATATTAGAGAACAGCCTGATACACCTGTTCTCTGCTGCTCCGCTGTAGCCGAGGAAAACAACTTAGTGTGTTATGTTGTTGATACTAGTGATGTTTTATGTGAAATACAATTACTAACACAATATCTGTCAGCATGATTCATTTGCTTAGTCTAAATCGTCCACTAAGCCAAAGATGCCTCTGCACTTGTTAATTGAGACACAACAAGAAATGTACTGGAAAACAGACACACACACGCAAACACAAACACTCATGCACAACTACAAACACACAGAAAGCAGCTGCATGCTGTGTCTGGAATGCTGCTTGGAGTTACACAGGAGGGAGCCTGTGGTGTTGATTTCCAGTAGATGGGTGAAATGAAACTGGTAATTGGACAGTGATCTGGTGTCCTGGGCAGAGGGTTATGAAAATAACAGGAGGGCTCAGAGCCTGAGAGCAGGGTCGAGGTGCAGTAGCTATGGGCTAGAACAAGGAAAGCGGGGCTAGGGTGAGGTCAAGGGCAGGAAGTACAGCTTGGAGTGGGAGTCAAGGCCATCACTTAGCACTTTAACACTGCATGTGTAAGGATGTGCAGGTGGACCAGGATAGAAACCGATGAAGTCATAGTTTAAGATTCATACTGCACTCTGTATCTCAGTGCTCTTATTCTAACATAGCCTTGGCCAATATATTTAAATCAATAAAAGCTGAAGTCATGCTTACAGGACAGCAAATAAAAATGAGAGTGTATTATCATACCATTGTATTTGTTTGGTGGTTTGTTTTCTATTTAAAGGCAACAGGCCAGTTTTGCACTGTAGTGCACTGAGTTCTCATTCAAATGTTACCCAGATTGAAATACATAAAGTTTAAGTTTGCTCACTAATGTTTATATATATATATTTTAAATGAACAATTCTGTTTTTGCCATGGCATCAGCTCAGGCATTGAGAATCATGGACATTCAGTGGTATTGGTATCATCTACCAAAATTCTGGCATTGTGGCGACTACTGAGCCCTTGACATCATTTCAATGTCACCTAAGCTTTAGCTGTTATATAGTAATGTATAGTCCAGTTTTAGACCAAGTACTGTATATTTGAACAACATGAATAGCTGAAAATACCACAAACTTGAGCGCTCTATAACAACAAGCTAATCCTTTTTTTTGTCATAAATCCCAGAGGAAGTAATCCAGGACATAGACCTCAATTAAATGTTCGCTTATAAACACTTTTAGTCTATATTTGAGCCTTTGTGTGAGGTTTTTCAAATGGCTAATCCACAATGAAGAGGAGTTTGAGTCAAAGGTGTGGTTTGTGAGAACGAGTTACAAGTTAGAGCTGAGGGGCCGACTGGGACTCAGATTTGAGGTGAGTGTGTGGGGACATCACCAATTCCTCTCTCTGCCAGCAAGATCACACACTTTCTACCAAGCTGTCATCCTCCACTGACCCACCTGTCATCTTCTCTATACAGTACCTCATGTCCGCTTTAGACAGAGAACATGCAACCTGATATTTGAGAGCCTGCTTCATTCAAGTACCTCTCACACACACATACACACACGCACACACTTTAATTGCAAACCATTATGGCTTGCTGGAGAACAGACTTTGATTTGTAAATATGTTGTTGCCACAGATCAAAGGCAGCATCTTCACATGGACAGAGTAGCCTTTGAGAAGAGGCTACTGAGTTCCATGAGCGGGGACACACACAGTTAACTTCTAATTAGAAAGCTGGACTTGAAGCGAGGCCATCTGATCAAAAGCCTGCAGCCAGGATGGCCAGGATCTATATTTAAATTTGAGGAATATGCTTGACCATCAAAAGGTGTAGCTGAATGGCCTTTCTCCCTCAAGACACAGAGAGACAAAGACGCTCACGATGCTGGATAATAACAATAGCGAGCAGACACTGAGGTGGGATGAGTTCTTTCTTTAAGGAGGGCAAGGAAAGGATGAATTTCTCTTCACAGGATTAAATGAAAGAAAATGATGGATCATCTTCGTTGTACTCTGCAAAGCTATTCAAAACTGCACACTGCCTGAAATCATTTTCCAGAAAACACTCCAAAGATCTACATGACAATAGCGCAGAAAATTTACGTCATACATCCTGCATTTGTATTATTTCATATTTCATAGATGTATGTGCGTGCGAATTCACAAAGAGCCATCAACGTAATCACATTCATCAAAGGATTTTTTTTTTTTTATGTCTTCCTTCAATGGCAGTACATTCACAGTGCTTTGAATCCTGATAAAAAAACAGAA
Organism: Myripristis murdjan; assembly: GCF_902150065.1. NCBI lineage: Eukaryota > Metazoa > Chordata > Actinopteri > Holocentriformes > Holocentridae > Myripristis > Myripristis murdjan. Next base: position 15,849,964 of record NC_043994.1, on the reverse strand, counting down.
TCCCTGTAATCCTATCTATCTAAAACAGAAGTCATGTGGCCTCCAGGTTCATTGCACAATATTAGTTTGTGTCATACTGTTGTTTATCACACAGCAACATTTTTGTCTCATTAGTGTAAAAGGATCTCATTTCTCTGTGGAATAATCCACTGCTCCCAAAGGCAGGAGATCAAGCCTCCTGTGTCTCACATGTCCCGCATGCATTTTAATGTTCTGTCATCTTTTATCTTCTATATTCATTAGTTTTAACATATGGGGAGAGCTCTGCCATCTGTCTCTGTGCAGCCAGAAAATGATCTGCACTGGTTCATATGAGCTGTCACATGGACATCCCTTCTAGCCTGAGTTTTACTTTTGAAACAAAGGAGTGATTTGTTGTGCATATTTGTATTGATTAGACATTACACAGATCAACATCAATACAGGCTTTAGGTCAAATTGTTTTTTATCTTTTATTGTTTGTTATTTAAGTCACACTGTCAATTAAGCAAGCGCCTGAGAGATGATTTGTTTACAGATGCAAAAACCACAAGATGGCGCCACCTCCTTCTTTTCACTTTGACAGTTTCCTATATGCCTGCACTCAGATATAAGTGCGCCTACATGAGTGACCATACGTATGTGTTCTCTGTTTTTATACAGCCCCTGCACAGACGCATACAATCCACTTGAGACTATGCTACTCTAGTCTCCTTCTGCTCTTAATAATGCATCACCAGTGGAAGAGCACAGAGAAACAGCGCCGTAAAAATACCACTTCATGCCACTGGGCTTTGAGACCTGTGATCCAGATGCCATGAAGACAGTGCTATTTTATTATATCACAGTGGGTTTTTCAGCTGATGGATTCCAGAGATGAGGTGACAATGACAGCTCTGAACCCTTTTATCCAGTTTTGTTTCGTTTCACTGAAGCACGCATGGCCTGGATGCTTCTGATTTTTTCCTCAGCACATAAGCAGAGTGCAAGTGCAAGCTTTTGACTTGCATCACAGGAATAACGGTATCTCAGGGGCTGCACTCGGCTTATTCCATGGCCAGTTATTGCATGTTTGCCTTCCTCCACATTAGCTGTTACGTTGGCAACAGCATCTCCATCCACAGATCACACATAATGTTCGTGAAAAACAAACAAAGAGAGCGAAGGACACTAACAGAATGGCCTAGGAACAAAGAACTAAGGACATAAATTAAGGACAGAGGGGAAATTAAGCGGCATAGACAATATGGAGGATATTACTGTTGAGTGTCTTCAGCTTTTGGCAAGCCACACCGCCAAACTCCGAGGATTTGTGCACATATTCATATTGCATCTCACAACAAATGACCTTCTCTGCTGTAGTTTCTTTTCTCAGCGACATTATGGTGCACACAGTGGGGTGCAGGCGGGTGGTCTCACATTAAAATTAAATTTCTTCACTTGGATTTGGTCATGAGGGATCTCTGTATCCCGCTGTCTTGCCGAAACAAACACAAAACCTGACCTTTTATTGCACCTGATTGTGCTAGAATAGAGCCTGAAAGGAGAGAGCAACTCACAAAAGTAGCATGCACTCGTGTGCTGAAAAACAACATAAAAAAAAGGGCGAGATGCCAAATTTGGAAGAGAAAATGGTTGCAGAGACGCTGGCAGCATGTGTTTTCTCTTCTGCAGGGAGGTGAATTGTAAAGCTCAAATAATGCAACCCAATAAAAATAGCACTAGACTGTACCTCATTCAAAAGCTCATATTTTATATGTAGTACCATCACCATTCCATAACCAATCATTTCTCAGTGTTCATTTTCTGTCTTCTTCTGCCTGGTGTTCATTCATGTGCGCTCATCGGCTATGCCTTCTCACTGTTCTCACAAACTGATTTATAGATCTCACACTACAGGAGCATTGCGGACAAGATCAAACATGTTTGAAAATCTCTGGATGTGTGAGACAGCTCAAAAATAGGGTCAGATAGTCTCTCTGGCCTTTTGGTCTCTATTCATTCTGGAGGAGTACACTCACGGTGAAGCTCTCATTCTCACAGCAGGGAAGGAGTTAATGAACCAAACTTGGATGTCTGGATGTCTGTGAAGACTCTCAGTCATCCAGGTCATGGTGATCTAAAGGAGTCCACAAACAAGTCCAGTTGCCCTTGATTCAACACTCCTTGGAAATCTTGTGAAGACATGTATTACACTTATATAGACCAACAAATACAACTACATGTGTGAAATTCCAAACTATCGCTTTAACAAACTTGAGCTGACTTGGAGTTGGGTTTTTTGTGACTGATTGTAAAAATTTTCCTGGGACAGGTATAGTAAATTGTGCCTTAAGTGAAGCAATGTACACCCGATGGGGACTGCCTTACAGTTCCTATCGTTCACCACCTTATCATGCCTGTCAAGAAGAGTTATGTGATGGGGAAAAATAGGGAAAGATAAAAGGTGTGGATTAAGAGTGGGAGGGAAGGCAAATTAGAAAGAACAGTAATGTAAGAGGAGGGAATATTTACGAGTGAGACAGGCAGAGAGAGAAAAAAAAGGAAAGGATGAGACAAAGACAGAATGCAGGGTTTTGACTGGCAGGTGTGGTGTTATCAGGAATAATCTTACCCTTGCAGGGCTTTCTCTCCAAACCAGTCTCCTTTCCCCAGGCTGCGCAGGTAGACAGGTTCTCCATTGGGAACATCCTCCCTGGTCACATTGACCTGGTCGAGAAGATGGAGTGGATGAGAGAGAAAAACAGGTCAAAAGTCAGGAGAGAAAACACTGACAAGAAGTACACGGATGGAAAGAGGAGTGTGGGTGGAGGATGACTGAGATGTCATCTCACAAACATTTACACATCTCCATCAATCCCACAGACGCTGGCAGTGAATTAGCACCTCTACCTACATGGCAATCTTCTCACACAGTTACAGACACAGACCAGAGCTTATGTGACAGAAATCTCAGCGAATGAGATGTCAATTATAGGCAGGTGACTGGCATCTCGGCGCATGATCACTGAGGCGCCACTGACCACTTCATTAGCCAGAAGACATCTGAGTGATGGCACCGTGCGACTGCAGAAGATGTTACAAATCAAAGTGATGGCACTTCAACAGATTTTAGACGGTGTGAACGGAGGAGGATTTTGGACTTAATTAAGAGTCTTGTCTTAATCCATTAGTCAGTTCTGCGCAGGTGTGGAAGCACATCCACCACGAGCGGATCACACTGCTGCCCACACCTGAGAGACAGTGTAATAATTCATGTTTTAATATGATCACAGTGCAGCAGATGAGGTGAGAAAAAAGTAACAAAAGGAGTCAGATGGACTAAAAGAAGGGGGGAAAGCATGGCACTACGGGCAGCTCAGGTGTGCATGCATGCGTTTGTGGGTGTGTGGAAATGCCAAAATTCCATGGACTGTCCTCTAGACAAAGTGGAGCAGAACGTCTGAGGTCTAAAAAAAAAAAAAAAAAAGACAAAATAAGAGATATGGGACTAGCCAAGGAGAACGCATTGAGAAGGTCAGGTTGTGTGGATGTGTCTCTGCAACTGTGTATGTGTGTGTATTTTGGTGTTTCTGTGTGTATTTTTGGGTGTCTTTGTATGTTTGTGTGGAAATTGGACATCAAAAGTTTGCAAAGTGTTATCTTAAGATAATATATCCCTTATTGTCCCTTTAGGGTCATTTATCTTGGACTCAGCATCATCACATTTAACCAAAGAGCATATAATATATAACACAGTGTCCACAAATTTATGCATGCAAAATGCCATTAGTAAAAAAAACTTGCAGTCCCATATCAGACATATTGCACTAGATGAAGAGAGGTGCAACATTTTGGGGTCAAAAGAAAGAAAAGGAATAAGAGACATAATGTATCTTCTTTCTCGCACCGACAGCTACATCCTGGAAATATGAACAAGGAGAAAAAGGTTTGGGCTTTTTCTCCATTGCTGAGACTTCAGCTGATATCTTAGTTACAGATACATCTCTGATTTCCCTCTGTAAACACTTTTTATAAGCCACGTTTTTCCCTTCACAAGGATATTGGAAGAAAATAAGGATGAGGATGAAGACTTGTATAGTTGGGTGAATCTTATGTGGCCTGCAAACACTTACACAGAATAAAGATATGAAAGCACTCCGGCAGTGCGGGAGCTTTTGTCTCATGGAGGAAACGGTGTGTCATCTACTCAGTGCGAAAGGCACTGTTGATCATAGAGGGGGGTGAAATGAAAGTGGCTTCATTCTGCTCTCAAGATGCTCCTACCACTCCCACAACTCATGATGAAAGTGCTGCTACTGCTGGCCTCTCTCTCTCTCTCTCTCTCTCTCTCTTTCTCCCCTCTCCCCTATCTGAGGATGATCAATGAGAGCCAACCTCCCCCAAAAATACCGTTCCCTTCATGTTAAAGATAGGTGTCTGACGCTCTGTGTCACGATGACCTGTGAAATGATGCCACTGGTAGTGATTTTGTTAGAGGTGCTGGTCTTACCTTTCCCTTACTGATGATGAAGAAAGTGTCTCCTCTGGCCCCTTGTCTGATGATGTACTCTCCATCTTCATAGTGTGTCTGTTAGGACAAGGAAAGGAAAGGAAATGAAAGAAGAGAAAAGGAGAGAAGAAAAAAGAAGAGAAGAGAAGAGAAGATATTAGTCATCCAGGCACATCACGATTCTCTCTGTCATCTTTATCACATTGCTGCGGGGTGTGAGACATTTTTCCCCTGGAGAAAAAAGGAATCCCTCAGACCAGTTTCCATTTGAGCACAAAGCCCCTACGGTAGAGCCCAAGGGTTTTGTCTCCTGAAAAAAGATTCAAATGAGTATACTATTATGACTGGCAAAATTGGTGCCCCAAAAACATGCATTCATGCATTCAAACAGACAAACACAGACACACAAACTTTAATGATTTATACAGCATAGCTGGAAGCAATGTTCTGCACAATGATTGCCTGGAAAAACATCATTTTGCGTTGGATTTAGTCACCTTAGTTTTTTTTTTTTTTTTTTTTTTTGACACCCTTAGATCTCATACACAGGCAATCTGGCAGTCAATTATGATTTGTGCTGTCATATTTTTCAGTACAAGATAAATCATAATTGGATGCTTTCTCCTTATTTTGCATTGACCTTAATGACTTCAAACAGCCTAGCTCAGAGCACTTTGGAAACTGCTATGCTATACTGGTATGTATGAACAAAAAGTAAACTTAGTCATGTAAAACACAAGCTGACACCTGCACCTGCCTATTCCCTCTTGCCACCATAGCTATACCATCATATGCTATAACTCCTGACTTGGTTATAAGGTAGATTTACATATTTTGTACTCTGTGTGATGTCTCTTCTACAGAGATTAAGTCATGCAGTTATGCTACCAAACCACCACACTAATAGACCAATATATCCACAGATAGCCAGCTAACAAAGAATGATGTGGTAAGGGTTATGTTTCAGTATCCACCTAATATGCTACTCAATATGTTACAATATACCAGCAAATGCACTACTAACAAATAACATGTCAGTATGCTTGCTACAAAGACAGACAAGCTGACAATTAAAGATGCATTATGCAAATTTAACGAGTAATGGCATTCCATGTTTTTGCCAGTTGAATCTAAAGGGTCTTCACTTCAACCAACCCTCAAAAATTTGCACTTATAATTACATGCACATGCACATGCAAAGCAATACACCACTGAATAAAACCAGTAATAAGGCATATAGCAAGTAAGCATGCAATAAACTGTTTTCCACTAACAAGTACTATAGAAACTTTAGCAAAACACAATCAAATGACAATTATTTGTTTTAATACGCATTGTCCCTTGAATAAATAAACTAAACTGAAACGTTACATGTAAAACTGCAGCCTTATCTGCACAAAGTTTCAGCAGTTTCATTTTTCATGACTAAAAATTCTGGTATTTTTGTCAGCATTTGCTCAGGGGATCAGTTTGATTCCTCAGCAAGATTTTGCCAGCTTGTGCATGATGCAAACTAGTACGGCTTTAGCGGGCACAGCCATTTGTTCTTGGCAAATGATCTACCCTCTGTTGAAATGAAAGCCAATTATATGCTGCCTTTCACACTGAAAAGGCTGTCATTGGTCTGTTCCTGTCAATAAGTAAATTGTGCAACAACAGCAATACGGCCGCTGCAAATCAACTGAGTTTTATCTTTTATAACTTACTTTCCGTGATATAATGTCATCATTTGTTATAGATGTTTACTATCTCCCAAACCAATGCTGAATGCTTCAAGGGCAGAAAAACAGCAATTCTATTCTTGGCCTATTGGCTGTGTGGATTCACTCATTCCATTTACACATGGTGTCTCTTAACAAAGCCTGTATGTCCATCTCTCACTAATTTAACCACTTGCATAATAGTTTGTAGCTTTTAGATGACCTTGTTTAAAGAGGATTTGACCGCTGGGATGTGAGAGTTCTCTGGTCACTATACTCTGGGCCACACCATATTTCAAAGAGTAGCTATACCTGAACACAAAGGAAAGGCAGGTTTTGTGGGGAGATGGCAGCACATCCCAAGGTTGCACCTATAATGAAACTAACACCGCTCACCTCGTTTCTTTGCCTCTGCATTTTCCCAGTTCATTCACTGACCCAGCTCTGAAGCCTTGGCATACGTTGCTTTTTTGTCCTGCACCACAACCATCTTTCTTTTCCCCAATGGAACCATGTTACATAAAGGTTGACGTATGCCCAGCCTATAGCCTCCCCATCTTGCTGCACCTGCTGTAAAATATCCCAACCTGTGAGTGCTGACTGGGCATGAACCGAACTGCCTCTCTTGGGTCCTGTTTTCATCTACACTCTTAAAAGAGCAAAAAGAAACTAGGCTCTAGACATCTGTAGACATCCTGGTACTGTGCTAATCCCATTCTCTTGTAGCCCATTGCTGTCTTCATACTGGATGCACTGGAATGAGACTGGAGTCTACAACCTCATCTGAATCACAGAAAAAAAAGAGGAAAAAGCAAAAGCATGTTCTTTTAAATCTTAGGTCTGTTAGGCACCTTTGCCCACTTGAACTCTACTAGGCTAGTGACAGGTAGTGTCACCAGAGATTTTCTACAAAGGGATGAGATTGGAGATTCATGAGTTTCAACACTGGCAAAAGCACAGTGGCTGGACCACATTCACCATTTTAGGCCAAACATGTCAATTCTTGACGTCATGAACAAATGTTTCAACAACTGCGGTCTTACATTGCAGTGAACGCAGTCTCAGCTGCAATCTCTCACAAAAGAACGTCTTTAGGTCTCTATGTCTCATCACGGCTCTCGCTGTGAAATGATCAAGGTTAACTTATTATATGTTGTGACATGTAATAAATTAACCTTGCTGCTCATGCCCAACATGTTCCTCATTAAGATCAACAAGGTTAATTTATTATATGTCACATACGATTTTTTTTTTTTCAAAAAGACCAACTGTTCAGTGTAGCAAGGCCTCTCGCCCATAGACTTCCATTCAAACATAAGAGCCTACGGTCTCCCTGCTCGCACCCCATGGTGTTACATATTGTGCATCATTGATTGTTGTCTCCCCCTGAGGAAGGGTCTCTGATTCCTTTCACAAACAAAGCTATTCAACTAAGACACTGTGGGTCTTGAAGCAATTTCCTAACAAATGAATTAACCAGCCTCTCCAACTTCTCTTTCTTTAAGGCAGTATATGGTGATCCATACTCTACCATTTACTGCCTTCTGCCCAGTGTTTGCTGGCATATGCTCCAGCCCTCTGTGACCCTGATTAGGAATAAGCAGGCATGTAAAATGGGAGCTACATTAGCTGAGGCAACAACACAAATTGCAGACATCAGTTTAAAATGACTTGTAGTTCTTACCTCTGCCCTACACTTGAGCACTATAGCATCAGTTCAGAATCAGAATCAGAAATATTTATTCCTCTAAGTGGTTACATAAATTCACAATTCCTGCTTGAAACATGGACAAATAAACAACATCAAATATACATCAAGAACTGCTGTAGTGGATATAAAATCATCTGCCTCTGCCAAGATTAAGCAAAAAAGTCAGATGGTCAATCTGTTCCTGAGGGGGAAAGCCTTAAGTTGGGAGTGAAAAAACTGCATAGATTTGCATAATTAATTGCCTTCTTTATCTGAACTTTAGGGCAAAAGGATGAGGACTGCTTTCTCTTAATCACACAGCCCCTCTATCGTGCACATACTCACACAGACACTCAATCACCAAAGGACAGAGACAGAGGCCACATTTTAATGCAGTTCAACATACTGAAAGCCCGACAGTCAAGTGTGGAAATGAGGATGTGTGCACATAACCAAATCATGGCGGAGAAAACATCAAAGGGAGTGGTGTGCATGCAATATTAAACATCGTACAATCCACCAGGGGTGTCACGATTTCTATTCTAAATCGAAAATCGACTGAGATGAGCTTTCGATTTCGACCGTCAGATTCATGAATCTTCCAGCATTGTTTTCAGGTTTGGCTGCCTGCTAGCTACCTCTTTGTCTGTAGCCTGCTATCCTGCTGATGCTAATGCTTCCTTGCTAACTTACAGCAAGAGCACAGCAATGGCATAAATATAGACAGTGCAGGCAGTGCAAATACACCATGGTTTGTGACGTGGAACAAAAATTAATTAAAATTAAATTAAAAGTGCTTTATAAAAACTATAAACAAAACTGTATTTAACAAGAAGCTTTTTCAAGCAAAATAATGATTTTCTTTACTTTGGTATTTTTGTTGTCACAGATATGCAATGATTTTTTGCTGGCTTGACGTGTATGTTGCTGTCCAACGTCAAGTTTGTATTTGATCTTTTGACACATTATGTTATGGCTAGTTTAGGTGCCAAATCTGAAGGTCAAGACTAACAAGCTGAACACATCTGCAAGCCGAGCGAGCAGTCATGCCTTCCAAACATAAAGGAGGCAGTGAGAAAAGGCAAGCGAGAAAGGAGAAAATGGCAAAGCTCCATAAATCCCCATTGCCAGCAACAGAGACTTATCCTGACATTTCAATCGAGGATATCAACTGATAAACGCATCTCCATATTTCTTCATCTCCATATTTACAGCAGTCTATAGGATAGTTGTCAAGCAACTTGCCTGCTTTTTTAACAGCTATAGTTATGCAAACAGTCCAAATATAGTTGGTTGATTATCTGATTTGATTGACCATCTGTTTATATCAGTGTGTGTCAGAGCGCTATCCATGGTTCTGATAGCTTTGAACTGTCTACTTTCCCAAAACAATAGCCCAAGTATCTCAGTCTTGAGAGGGGAGAAGTCTTGCCACCGCCAGGCATCATTTGTGTGGCCCGATTCACATCTGCTCCCAGTTGTGAGTCGCTTTGCTGCTGTTGCTAGTCCCAGTGGCTGCTCTGCTTCTCCTGACTGCCCCGAGCCCCTCATGCTAGTCATAGGGGACTCAGGAGTTACCCGAAGGATCAATGTCAGCAACCTCTGTCACTTCTGTTCCTGGGGCCAAAGCTCCCGGTGTAGACACTAAACTTAGGGTGCTGGAAAACAGGAATAGCCACTCTGGTAAGGCACAATCCAAATACACAAGCTACCTTAGTTATAGATCATTAGTTATACATGTTGCCACCAATGATTTTAGCGTGAGGCGATCAGAAGTCACAAAGGCTAAAACAGCCAGAACATGTGACTTCACCAGAAAGATGTGTCATATCACGTTGACACCATGTAGCCAATCTTTTCAAAGAATCTGAAAATGTAAGTGACAGTTGTGAGGGAGGGCATAAAACCAATGATCTGAACCTATGAGTCAAGTTTAAATCGAAAATCTAATCAAATTGTGGGCTTAAAATCCAAAGTCAAATCAAATCATGGACATGGAGAGCCATGACACCTCTACAACCTACAGTCTCAACAGAGTCATGTATGCCAAAGACATTCTGCTCAGCAACAGGGAAGCCCCTTTTCTTACAGAAAAAGCTTCAACCACAATAATAATAAAAAAAAAAATAATAATAACATTATGTGAGCTAGATTACCATGGTGATGTTTCAGTCAGAATAAATGACCTTTCAACATTAAAATGACTTGGATAACAATGTGCACTGACTTGTTCAGGAAAGGTGGTCTCTTACGAGCTAAATGTGGCCTCTGATAATGGCGGTGATGTATTAAACCTCTAAATCAACTCCAATCATAATTATTAGGTGTTAAGTTGCTTTTAAAATCATTCTCTAGTAGGTGAATTTTTTTAGTTGATCATCATACCCAACAACAGCTGCCCTGAAATCCCTATGATACTCTGTTCATTCCACAGAAATTCTCCGACTGCAGTCACCCAAATCACATTATCTGATAAAGGCATGAGTAGCCCTCCTGACCCCGTCTTTTCACCACAATAAGTGAAATGAAATGCATGCAGTGAGATGTGTGGAGTGGCTTCGACAGGCAGCCGTGTGCTGCAGATGTCAGAGGCTTTAGAACAATACACTTACCTCCTCAAGGACATCGGCTAGCTTGCTCAGAATATCCTCCTGCAGGCCATGGAAAGTGGGGACGCTGTAGGAGAAAGGAGGGGGGGAGGGTGTTGAAGTGACAGGGATGAAGATCACACAAATGCATGACTGACTGACTGTTGTGATTGTCTGCAAAAAGAAACACGTGTTAAACAGCATTGCTGGCAATATCTGCATCATTTATGGTACAGCCGGCCAGAATGTAAACATGGCTTGACCTGAGGGACAACTAAATTAGCTCCACAAGTTGACATCATGTGCATGGATGATGGCCTGTATATTATCAGTGTATATGGTTAATTTTTTTTTTCCAATTTATAGTGGATGCAGGTGTCTGGTTACGCTTCCTGCGTCAGATCCTGAGGTTCAACACACCACAATGAGGCTCTAATGTTTGTTCTTTTCACTTCCTGGCAGCCCCAATGAATGCTATCTGCCTGTTATCAAGCCTACTAAATAAAACTGGCCCAATGTTTATCAAGAAGGAGAGAAAATAACCCATGCTGGGGAACAAAGGGCTTTATCAGCCCGTATCATCTCTCGTTCTGTTTCTCCATCTCCTTCTCCCCCTCATTTTCCATCCTTTATTGCAGTAATCTGAACCATCTTGACTTGGCCCCCAGCCTCGGCCCTCGCTACTGCACTGTTGCTCCTCATGTTGTTCTTTCCTAGACAAAGGCAGTAGCTAGCAGGCTAGCCAGTGCACGGACGATCAGATAGACCCCCTTCTCGATGGGAAACATATGGAGCTTTAGGCCCTCAAGCTGTGAAGTGATAAACACTAACAAAAGCCCCTGTTGTGGAACACTTCTGATCTAATAGATTAATTAAGGAAGGTGAGAGTCGGGGTTTCACAGATGGTTTTTGACTTCCAGCCCTCCAAGAATATTACAACCAGGGTACTATGTGATGTGAATAAAGCATCTGTTTTTGCCACAATGAAACCAACAGTGACCACTGTATGACTTTCAGACACACCACTAAACACTGATACAAACTTTCCTGTGACTGATGGGATTGATTAACATTTCCCCCTGCTCATTTCCTATGTTTTGCCTGAGCTTGTCACAAATCTGGTGCATCAGTGGGCGGATGGCTGTGTGTCTTTATTCCGCGCCTGATAGCCACAGGCGCCTGCTTTATCTAAAGCTGTGGGGGCAGAGTGTGGAGTGATGGCTCACTGGCCTTACAAATGTCAATTCAATGTGATACACTTTTCAGAGAGTGAGGCGATGTGTCTGGAGGATATGAAGTTTCTCATGAATGCTAGGAATGGATAAAAAAAGAGTCCTCACAAGCATCCTTGGCTCTCATATACAGTGCAGGGTGGAGTTTCTCTCTCATATTAGAGGTTTTTCATGAGTCCCTCCTCCACAGCTGTTGAGAGCTACTGTATAATTTCACAGCAGACAAGGAGTGCGAAAAGGGCTCACAGGGACATGCGTGTGTTTTTCTCTATTGTTTAATGTACATCTCTTTTATTAGACCTGCTGCTGGGAAACAAAACAGGAGTATAGCAATCTATGCACGTTGTAACTCAACAAATGCTCTTGCTACAGGTCGCCATTTTTATCCTGTAGATGGTCCTTCACAAGCTGCACTCACAAAGCAATGTTTACAGCCTAGAGTAACTAAAGATCACATTGTATTTTCCTTTTATAAAGCAGGTCAAAATGCAAGAGTGTTATCAGTTGAATATGCAAGAGCTACTCAGAGATGTATGTATGTAGCAGACCAGGTCACCGTGCTGTTAAGTGAGAACAAGGATTTTGTATCTTTTTTAAACGTAGCTTGAGTCGGAGACAGGAAGGTAGGATTATTGGAGCTATTTGATCTAGTCAGACTTCTGGTACTGAACGTTATGACTTAGGGTGGAAGGGTGGAGACAGACGGGGGTGATGTGGCTTGATCTTGACTGCCCCGCCAATGTCATGGACTGCTGCTCTGGGCCGGGGACGTCTCCTCTTACAGTAAAAAGCTGACTAGTTTCCTGTGCACTGCGTTCACCCGCCTGTCTTGCATCAACTCTGTCAAATAGTGACAGAGCCCACAATCACAATCGTGGTGATTCATGAGGTTTTTCTCCTAGAGAAACGATCCATAACCATAACTCATACACAAACACACACACACACACAACTAAAGCACTGTGTTTGCTCTGCGATGCTGGGTCTGTGATCGCACACATACTGTAACTACAGTAGAGTGTGTTTGTGTGTGTGTGTGTGTGTGTGTGTGTGTGTGTGACTGTTTGCGAGAGCGGGTGAGAAAAGAAAGAAAGACAGAGGGAAGACAAAGCCCAAATTATTGTGCTGGCTATAATGCTGTGTTGCAATTTGGTTAGATTATTTCTCTCACAATCACAAAAAGAATAATGTTCTGCAGCGTACTGACAAATGCACATTTACCCTGAGAGAAAGCCACTTGCAAGGGTTGAACATACATTTGTAATATATGACACTCGTGGTCTAATTTTCACAATTTTCCTGATGGCGACTTAAGTGGGTGACAGAGAGAGAAGACAATCAAATGGAGAGATTGGAGGTGAGGGCTGAGTACACTGTGACTGCACCTCATGCATCTTGAACGCTGCTGTCCCTTAGCCTTTTGATGAGGCTTTCTTTCATCCTATGCTCACGAAACAAGATGAGTCTGTTGGCTTTTTAATGTGATAATAGGCTTCTCCTGCCTTCATCTCCACTTCCCTTTAAACCTTTATGCTAATGGATCTTTGATAGACAAATGAGTGGAGAAGGAGGAGGAGACAAGGGTATTTTTCCAGTAGGATGAGTGACACTTAGCTGAAGCACCATAAAATTAATGCTGAGTTATATCACTTATTGGCAAAACAAGGTTTAAGGAAACTTCCACTAAATATCCCATTGAATTTGTGCTGTTAATTGATTCAGTACATTTTAGATCAAAGCCCTGTACAGGCCATTCATCTGTGAGTGCGCGTGCAATTGCCTCGGTTGCTCACCTTTTCAGAAACTCCATGTACTCTGTGTGTTTGATGAGCCCCGTTCTCATCATGATGGTTTGAAAGCATTGTCGGTCGATGGCCCAGAGCTTGACATTTGTAAGAGCTGCAAAGAGAGGAAAAAACATAAGCATGCAACCAAAATATAGGTGGTGCACACTGTATATAACCTCTATGCATTCAGAATACACTATATTACCAAAAGTATTCGCTCGCCTGCCTTTACTCATACTATGAACTGAAGTGCCATCCCATTCCTAACCCATAGAGTTCAATATGATGTCGGTCCACCTTTTGCAGCTATTACAGCTTCAACTCTTCTGGGAAGACTGTCCACAAGGTTGAGGAGAGTGTTTACAGGAATTTTTGACCATTCTTCCAAAAGCGCATTGGTGAGGTCACACACTGATGTTGGTCGAGAAGGCCTGGCTCTCAGTCTCCGCTCTAATTCATCCCAAAGGTGTTCTATCGGGTTCAGGTCAGGACTCTGTGCAGGCCAGTCAAGTTCATCCACACCAGACTCTGTCATCCATGTCTTTATGGACCTTGCTTTGTGCACTGGTGCACAGTCATGTTGGAAGAGGAAGGGGCCCGCTCCAAACTGTTCCCACAAGGTTGGGAGCATGGAATTGTCCAAAATGTTTTGGTATCCTGAAGCATTCAAAGTTCCTTTCACTGGAACTAAGGGGCCAAGCCCAGCTCCTGAAAAACAACCCCACACCATAATTCCTCCTCCACCAAATTTCACAGTCGGCACAATGCACTCTGAAATGTACCGTTCTCCTGGCAACCTCCAAACCCAGACTCGTCCATCAGATTGCCAGATGGAAAAGCGTGATTCATCACTCCAGAGAACGCGTCTCCACTGCTCTAGAGGCCAGTGGCGGCGTGCTTTACACCATTGCATCCGACGCTTTGCATTGCACTTGGTGATGTGTGGCTTGGCTGCAGCTGCTCGGCCATGGAAACCCATTCCATGAAGCTCTCTGCGTACTGTACTTGGGCTAATCTGAAGGTCACATGAAGTTTGTAGCTCTGTAGCAATTGACTGTGCAGAAAGTCGGCGACCTCTTTGCACTATGCGCTTCAGCATCCGCTGACCCCTCTCCGTCACTTTACATGGCCTACCACTTCGTGGCTGAGTTGCTGTTGTTCCCAAACGCTTCCATTTTGTTATAATAGAGCTGACAGTTGACTGTGGAATATTTAGGAGCGAGGAAATTTCACAAGTGGATTTGTTGCACAGGTGGCATCCTATGACAGTTCCACGCTGGAATTCACTGAGCTCCTGAGAGCGGCCCATTCTTTCACAAATGTCTTGTTTCACAGTCTGCATGCCTGAGTGCTTGATTTTATACACCTGTGGCCAGGCCAAGTGATTAGGACACCTGATTCTGATCATTTGAATGGGTGAGCGAATACTTTTGGTAATATAGTGTATATCCAGCATTTATCATGGCTAGAAATTGGCAAGGAACTTGTCCATGATACAGGGGTCACAATACGATTTGTATCATGATACATGAAAATATATCATGATACAAAGAGGGTATCATGTGCTCTTGTTGTAACCATTTCATTGTGATTCTTATTTAAAAAAAAATCCTTATTAAAAACTTCTTATTAAAAAAACAGTTTTTTATCGTCACTGCCAGTGTAGTGCAAAAGCCTCTTGTTTTTACTTCAAAATCTTCTCTTTATAGAAGCAGTTGTGGGGAGCAATTTGAAAGAGGACTGAAACAATCTAAAGGCTGACCCAAAACACTTTTGGAGATCTCCGGGGAGCCCTCTAGAAAATCATAGGAGAACTTCAGCAAAGAGTCAATCTACTTAGCTGGCTGACTCTGCTGTATCTTTGTGTTTTGCTCGTCTGCTTCTGGAGCTGTTCCCTCCATTTCATCCTCATGGTCTGACTCCGCTTCACAATCTCAAAAGAGACAATGCAGAGGTTTTTTTTTTTTTTTTTTTTTTTTTTTTTTACAACAAAACTGTATTTTATCAATCCCTGTGGGGATATTTTATTTTCACTTGCCCCCCTTGGCAGAGATCTCAAAGCAGGAAAAGTGGCACTAGATGGTAGTGTCTTATTGAGTGTCTTGTTCAAGGGCACTTCAGCAGGATGAAGGCTGAACCTGGGACCACTTACAGTGAGCTTATAGTGAGTGTATATCTGGCATTAATATTATCATAATACATATGAAACATACCCACCCTTGCACAAAACCAAATGCAGACACGACACACATGGTCACAAACACAGAAGAATAAGCCGAGATGGACTGTATATATAAATGTAAAAATGTATATAAGGGCACGCACACCCACAC
Source organism: Myripristis murdjan (assembly GCF_902150065.1). Classification (NCBI taxonomy): domain Eukaryota; kingdom Metazoa; phylum Chordata; class Actinopteri; order Holocentriformes; family Holocentridae; genus Myripristis; species Myripristis murdjan. Next base: position 15,834,163 of record NC_043994.1, on the reverse strand, counting down.
ACAAGGCCTGCATGAGCACGTCGCCTTCCCTCTGCAAGTATAGAGTTTGGCAGGCTTTTAAACAGGGTCGAACCACAGGGGAGACACCCTCATTAGACAGCCTGACACTGTTTTTAGTTAGAGACTTTTTCTCAAACATACCACCAGAACATACAGATGGACACATGCACAGATGCATTGAAGCCGAGCTGAAAACAGACATGCAGACATAGAAATACCCACAGAGATACACATAGATACAGTCTCCATAAACACACACACATGCACACACACACACACAGCAACCATCTGACAGTGAGATAACGCAAGCGCCAGGCTCCAAAGATTTATGTTCCACTTTAATAAACTTCTACTCTTCTTTGCAACCATTTCTAAGCCATTTCTTAAGATTAGATTAAAGCAAAAGATGAAATCTAGATCTAGTTTGGCCTTATCAAATCAAAAGGTTATTTTTGCTGGTGCAAAGGGGCAATGGGATGGGAATAAATTGCTCCAGCGTGGTAGAAGCCAACCAGCCCACTATATGAACATAGGTGTGGAGAGAAATTATTTGGAGTCACCACCTAATACGACCCTGGAGCAACAAGAGTGGGAGGTTAGACGTCATTGCCCACTAAGCAGTGTGCAGCAGAGTGTTTTGGCTTCGTGTGGGAGTGTGGGGCGTTGGGAAATAAGATATGTAGCAGCCTGCAGCGCACTGCAGTAGGTAAACGTATTATTTGGAGACTTGACTAAATTGCAGTGAGACTCGGGGAGCTAGTTATCCTGAAGTGTGTGTGTGCATAGATGAATGGCTTAATGCTCATGAGTTGCTGGCCATTAGCTTGACAGTTTTCTATATGAACAAACATAGAGCACCCCAGGCGGTGCGAGAGAGATGTGAGGAGATGCGAGGTGTGGTGTTACAGTGCAGTGACCGCTGGGACATTAACAATGACACAATAGTGGATTGAAAATCCATGCAACACTGAAATATCAACAAACATTTTCGTGTAATGAACAGAAAGGTTCTTAGATGCACATCAGATAGATTAGTCCACAGTTACTTCTAGCAGAACTCTTAGATTTTATTGTGGTCTTATTGTGGTCTTATTATTTCTATTATTCTAGCTTCAAAGCAGGTATAATGGTGAAAGGTTTAAAAATATGCACTCACACGCTTTAACAAGATGCATATGCTAATGTAATATTATTATTACAATATCTAATAGCAGAGAGAGTATTTCTTTTATTGCTGTAACATTTGAAGAAAATGCAAAATCAACTTAATTACATGTTCAAAGTTCATTCAAAATTCAAGTTTTATGGCTTTTGTTATGTCTCCAGGTATTCTTTCGAAGATATTTAGCAGGATCTTTGTTTACAAAATGAACAGTGGAGCAGCCTCAGTTTATGTCATGCCTGCTACTGCTCATGTGAATTTCTTTGCCTGAATTCCCCCCTCAGGATGAATGTGACCTGACCTCATAATATCAGCCCACTCTGCTAAGATCAGTATGGCTATTCATAACCACGCTGCCCACAACCAAACACTAGGCTATATCATTATCCTTTGTTTGTGCTCCTCTCTTCTCCTCGATGCACTGATTGTAATCCCTCAGCCCTCAATTTTTCCCAGTTATTTAAGACACCAGATCAATGGCATCGCTGATTGTGATTATTGCCAAACATTTGGTCATCTGTTAAATAATAAGAAAATGGACAATTAGCTCCGTGTGTGTACCAGGCGCTGTGAACGAGGCTTTCCATCAGAGCCAAATGACAGCAGTCATCGGCATGTATGGGGATCACCAACAAGATAGAGCACATGCCGAGACATGCATGCGAGGGATTAAAGGAGTCACTCATTCATTTGGAGTAGTCAGAATTTCAGTGTGACTGAGTTAGATCAGTTTCCAACATTATGCAGCCCTCATGTTATTTGAACCAATTTTGCTTTTGCATTCAGTGGGTATTCCCTGCTCATTAGGTTACATCAGAGAGATCCATGAGCTCCAAGATAATTGTCTACACACTGATCCAAATTTAATAATCATACTGTAATCGCAGGGAGGTAATGGCTGCCAAAATTGACAACTATCAAAACCATGTCTAGGGTTTGACAACATCAAAACGTAATTCAACAAGCAAGTATTTGCACTTCCTTTACCTGCGTATAGCTAGAGGCATAAAAAGCCAGAGCAAGTTATCTCAGCTCTATGATCTCCTGATCTGTGTTCTCTAGTGTGGCTGTGTGGAGAAGTGTAATCGAGCTGAAAATGACTCAATTATCTTTGAAAAACAGTCTATGTCTGGCCCCTAAAGCCTAAAGCAACTGCCATTTGCATGACTTACAATCAGCATACCTTTTCCAAAAACAGAGCTGCCTAAAAGTTGTACTAAAGGGTAGATTACAGCTCCAGCACTCAAGAGTGTGAGGAATCTTTCACAGTCACATCAAGATAAATCTGTTTGTGAGTGTAAACGTAGCTTGATACTATTTTGTGTGCACATTATTTGACAGCGGATAAGTGCCAGAATGTAGATCAGCACGTAGAGAAAAATCGCACTCTTGTAACAATATGAGAGCGAGCGACATTTGGACAATATACTGCACATTCAGAGCAAAGTCTCATCTGGTGTTTCTGTGTGTCTCTCCATGTGTCTCCCTCTCTTTTCCACTTACTTTCTCTCTCAGCCACTCTAGAGACCCATTTCACAACATGGCTATGCCTGCAATTAAATCATTGTCACACCATAAGGAAAATGTGTTAAGAGAACCATGGGAATATTAATCCACGTGTGTCTTTAGCTCAGGGTTTAGCGCAATGGCAGATATTAGGAACTGCTAGACTGTGAATTATCATTTAGTACTTGTCTATAATTAACCTTTGGTTATGCAGCTCTGAGAGAAAGGGTGACATCTCCAAACAAATTAGTGTGAGCACCCACCATGAGAGTTTTGACTCTGAAATACGGTTGTGATGTTTGGGACTGAGGGGATTTCAGCTGGGTTTCACCATTACTCAAAAACCTATTCCCACCGTCTGTCGTTCGCCCACTCCCACAGCTTAACTTCTCCTCCTTAATGAAGCTCTCTGCTCACTTTACTGTGAGGCACACACACACACACACACACACACACACACACACACACACACACACACACACACACACACACAATGAATCAAAAGCACACTTAAGTTTACAAGATCACATTTAGCTCTGTTCCTTCGAGGGTTGCTCACATGTTTTGGAAAGCGGTAAGGGAGCAACACAGTCGGGGCTCTGGGATGGAAGAGTGTGTGTGAGAGCCTAATCTCTTTTCCCCCCGAGTCATTAATAACATCAGCCAAGTTTGATTACATCTGGACGAGTGTGAGAAAGCAGGACAGGCCATTCATATGTAGCATGAGCCCACAACACAACAAAACAAATACATAATGCATTCTATTCAATATTTTTCTTTTCATGATTGATATCATTACTGAGCCTAAAATCGCAGGATACAGTTAAAATGATACCTTGGGCCATATATGGTCATTTTTGAATTTGTGCTAAATTTTATATAACGAGGTACAAGTGGCATGAGAGGTTTAAATAATCTGTTGTGAACTGGAGTATTGCATGTCTCAAGTTGAGGGGGAAAAAGTGCGTGCATTTAGTTACCACTGCAACTTTCACAACCCAGTGAATCTCAACAAAGAAAACTTTCATCATAACTTTGGCACTTGTCACACGTGACTGACTAGCTTAATCACATGCAATCTGCAGCTGCCAGCGCTGCCAGCACTCACTCCATGTGGGAGAGAGGAATCCATGGACTTGGAGCTGCAGCTGCCTGAGAAATATTGAGCCGAACATCATCCCACCCACCATCCACCTACCTCCTTAACCCACACCCTGCTGCAGAGAGCACAAAGTAGACGGCGGAAAAAAGAAAAAAAAAAATCAAACTCTGCTCGTCTCACAGTGCTGTCACCATCTTGATTTACAGATTAGCAAATGTAATTGCTGTTACACTCGATGTTTCAGTTTGGTGGCGATTCCTTTCTGCTTCTGTGCACTGTAATGACATATGTCAAATATATAAACTCACCTGAAATGAAAATGCTCAATCAATACATGCATTTCACATCCCAGTCACACGCAAATGCGACAGGAAAGTGTTGCAAGATATGCCAAACTGCAAAGTGAAAAGCGAATTGTTGAACACTTTTCTGGCACTCATGGAACCTATACATATACATTAGTTTAAATACACGTATGTGCGTGTGTGTGTGTGTGTGTGTGTGTGTATGACATTTGATTGAATATACCGTGTTTTCAAATGTGTAAAACTATCACAGAGCAAAGGCAGGATGCTCCAGCTCCATTCGGTCGGAAACTACCTGTCAGACGTTGATTGAATAGGAACATTTTTAAGAGCTTACTTTTAGCTTTCTCTGTCTCTGAGAGCCACCAGATAAAAACACCATTTAACACTCATCTGGGTAACATTAACAAACCTTACTCCCAGCCTTTATTCATCAATAACAGCTGAGCATGTTTGGAAGTTCATCATAAACACTTGCACATTAAGGAGGCTGGAGATTGGTCAATTTAAAAAGACCTTCCATTATCCTGATAGCAGAATGGTCCCATCTGAAGTCAGTTTCATCAGTCCCTATAGCTGCAGTTTTGCTGGTGTTATTCATAACCGAGAGAAGGCATATCTCTGTGCGGCTTCGGCAGACAACATTGCCTATTTCCAGCATGAAGAGTTTGGCAGCTTGGGCAGAGAAAATGCAATCTTTCTGTTGGATACAAAAGCTCATTTTTGCTTTTAGATTTCCATTCTGTGTTTATTTCCAAAGACTGTTTCTAACGTTATATTCAGTGGAGTGGATCCTTCTCTCTCATAGCATCTCCTGAAACTTTTCAACGAAAAACTTCTCAAGATGTGGGATGTGCTGTAAGTTTCATTCTTCATAGAGACTGAGGGTTAGGGACGGTCAGTCATCATTTACATTCTGCAAAACCTGGTTTAATAATAATGCTTTCAGTTCAGGGAGTGTTTAAGTCTTCTGAAGTATAAAATGAAAGAGCTTGAATGAAATATTAAAAGGAACATAAAACACGAGATCAAAGAGGGTAGAGGATACTGTAATGGCAGGTGTTGGATGGAGAGTTTCTGTGCTTCTGCAACGACAAAAATGCTAAACTTCAGTTATGTGTGTATCCCAAAGAGCCCTTTGAGCTGCTAAATCACACATCAGCTAAACTAATAAATGAAGAAGGGGCATCTGGATGGTACTGAACAACATAATGACGCAGATGCGCCGCTTTTTACAGTACAATGGGATCGATGGGATCTTACAGCAGATGACTTTTTAATGGAACTGAGTATTATGGTTGTGTGGGAGAAACAAATGAACACTGTTTGAGGTAGGGCTGAGCAATTCCTCAAAATATTATGAAAATATAGCCAAGTGCACTATGCAATTTTTCCGTAAACATAAAATATGTGGCAAAACACCATTATAAATGAAGCAATGTGATGCTGCAGAGATGCCCTGGGCTAGAGCTCATATTCTCCAGTTGTTAAAAAATGTTTGTTTGAGACAGACCCCAGCCCTAATCACGTCATCATCATCATTTTAATTGTTTTTCAGTGAAAATTACAATTATGATGCAAAATTATAGATATCACATTCGATTTTGGATTATGTAATGTGGTGATATGACATAACTGTTGTCTTTTTCTGGTTTTAAAGGCTGCATTACACTAAAAATAACTAATTTTCGGAACTTTCTAGACATTTCAAGCTGCTCCATTATCATATCCAAATAAGAAATGATTGTTTGCCAAAAAATTCTTGCATTTAAAAGTCTTATGAAAGCACTGATGGTCACTGATGCCAACATCAGTATCAATGTATTCTGTCAAAGATATTGTGAGTTTTGATTTTGTTCATAATCAAAACTGCAGTCAGAATATCTGCATTATGACTTTTTTCCTCTTTGTTTTTTTAGGTCCAGCTCTAGTTTGTGGACAAAGTATGGCAACATTGATCTGCTATCTGCACAAACATGTATAGACAGAGAAACTATCCATACCTGTGATTTTATGTGGGGACAAAAATGGGAGAAAATGGGGAAAGAGGTATACGGAGACACATCCACAGTCCTTATGCAATGAACAGCAGACCTCTGTGGTGTGTGTGTCATTTAGTGTTGATCAGCCCGGGATACAGAGAAGGCAGACTGCAATCAGATCAGAGCCAGCTATACCGGTCCACAGTGATGAAGGATAATGGGGAGGAATTCAACACAAGAGCAAGACCATAAATTGCAATTTCTCTAATGATAGATGTCTCACCTCAAAGAGAATGTGTGTGCATTTGTGCGTATGTGTGTGTGGGAGTTTATGTGTGCCTCCTCGGCCAAGCAGAGAAGTGAATTTTCTCTTTGAGGCAGCTAATGAAAGACAGAAAAGAAAAGACGGTGATGAGTAGGAATGAAAGAGGCAGTGTGTTCCTGATAGAATTAACAAATTCTTCTTTTTTTTTGAGGTTTTCAGTTGTCTCAATCAAATTGTAACACGCTCCTTTTCTTTCTGCAGTGCATTTTTTATTAAAGGGCATTCACTTCTTCTCTCCCACATGGATTCTGTTTCATGGTGTTACTACTGCTTAGCTGGGCTGATGAGCTCAGTGGTGAGGAAAACTGGTTCTAAGGGGAAAAGGCTGTTTTTCAATTGGCACTCTCTTCTAAACGCCAGGAAAAAAAAAAAAAAAAAATCATTGTCCCTTTTGATTCCATTCTCCACATAGCATCTGACTACCCATAAAATATTACCTTTTCAGCATAAACTGCTCTCTCAGAGGTTTGTGAGGTAAATGTTAATTGTTTGTTGTCCCCGTCATTACAGACAATCAACCAGAAACTATTTGCCACAGAGGAAATCCATTTGAATAACCTGATAAATTTCAGTCTGCCCAGCTGGAGAAACTCAAGGAGGAAATGAATTTTGTTTGCTATTCATCAGTAAGTGGGTTATTTTTAGCACCTGGTCCAGGTTGTATCTGGTTCACATCTCTCTATATTGTTGATTCTGTGGATTAGTTCAATTCCACATTGATATTCAGTGACATCACTGACCTATCACATCATCAGATAGCAGGAGAATGATGGAAAACTAAATGTGAGCCTTTGTCATACAAATTTGGGGATGTGCTTGAGCTGATAATAGCTCAACAGCTCCTCATGGACACTGAAAACTGTGCAATTGACCAGTCTGGATACATTTTGTCAAATTATTAGAAATGTGACAGTCTTTTCCTTTTCAACTCTGTTAACATGAATAAATGATGTGCTGTGTCACTGTTGAAGTTCTTAAGTCTTTCTGTCAGCCGCGGCTGTGCTGCTGTGCTGCTGCACGCTGAGGCAAAATGGAACAAACATCAAGTCTCTGCACCCTGAAATACCCAGCAAAAGCACAGTGATAATTCCCTGATGCTTTGCCAGAATGTGATGACTGTTATGAATGTGTGTGTTTGCATGTGAGCTTAGTGTGTATGCGTGTGAATCTATGTCACTAGACTTCATTTTTCAAAGAAACATCCATTAGTCTGACAAGAGGCCTCCTCCCTCAGCAGGAGTCCTGCATTCAGCTACATGTCTGTAGAAATCATGTAGAAATTCCTGATTACTAAAAGGAACAGATGCATAACCATCAAACCAATAAAATAATTTAATAACGCAGATGAGTGGCTCAGGACTATTAATTTCTTCTCCTTTTCAATATGGCTGTGTGGACATCCAAACAAATCATATCATGTTCACATATAAATACTGGGGGGGTGGACATTTCTGTTTTGTTAGATACTTTAAAAAGGGAATGAAGATTAAGGCTATGCAATTTCCTGAGGGAAATGACATTGCAAAATCCAGCACAATTTAGTGCTAAATAATAATATAAATGTCCAAGAATAACATTAATGCCAGCAACTAAAAATAGCATTAAACACAAAATCTAAACAACTAAAAATAGCATTAAACACAAAATCTAAACATACAGCACCCCACCCACAGGCACCCCATTTCTCCACTATCCTGCTGGTAAGTTTCTATGTCATTATACATTAGATACAGCAAATATCTCTCTTTACAAGTATAATATAAATATCAAAGCTGCACTATTGCCCAATATTCAGCTGGCATGAAATTAAGCTAAATTTTAGGAACTTATCCCAAACAGACGAGTCTCAGTCGCATGTTTCAGGCCACACCAACACACAGTTAAGGCGTCATAGAAATTTCAGTGCTTCTAAGTGAGCTAAGTGTATTCTGTTTGCTTGGTTCTACCTTAAAATTTTGCAATTTGTCACTGCCTCATTTTTTTTCTAACCACTTTCATCTTTGCAGATTTTAGGCTGAATCTTGTTACTTAAGTTATCATTTGATGACAAATTAATGTTTTATTTTAGCAAGTGCCAGTACTGAAACTCACTAAAATTTTGATGTGGCTTTTACGACTTGGTGCCAAGTTTTATGGCTGCTCTAAGTGCCACTGCATTGTTCCATAGGATAATACTGTAGTTTCCTGGCACCAATAAGGGTCACAGTCTTGTACCCATCATTTTTTGGCAAGCGTCTTCATGTGTTTACACTCCAGTGAATACAACAGCAAGAATCTGCACTGGCACACCAAATAAAATGTGAGTAGATGTGGACAACATGAGTGCTTCTGATGAGTTTCTGTTTCTCTCGGGGCTTTACTTCCAGCAGCAGCCAGGTGGAACGTGTGTAGGCTCTCCTCCTCCATATAGTGCCAACACTCAAAGGTGAGAGAACAGTGTTACAGACAGGCAGACAGCTCTTAAGCTCACTGACAGAGAGAGCTTGCTAATGTAAACAACACCTGTACCGTGAACAAACATCATCCTAAAACTAGATGTATTGCTTTTCGGGTTTTTTTTTTTTTTTTTTTTTCTTTTCTTTTCTTTTGCAAATGCACAACCACTGCCAACACCTCCAGAGAAGAAACTGTCCTACAAACTTAAGGATTAAAAAAAAAAGACTAGGGGGGTTTGTGTAGAGCTGAAAAACAAACAGGAGGGACTAGAAATACATGCACATGCAGAATGAGCTGGATGGATTACCTTGTTAAACATGAACATTATGTTACTTATACTGAGCTAACAGTACACATGAAATCTACAAAGCACAAGGCTTTATTTTATGCATGTGAGCAGTTTTTTAGCATGCATGAGAGCCTGATGTGCCTTGTAACTGCATGCTCAGACTGTGAATTTCCATGTCGTGAATGATGTGATAAAGCAAAATTTGCTTCATATCTGTGACCGTATTCATGCGAGTCCGCGATGTGAATATTCACTTTTTACATTTGTGGAACACACACTTCAACTTGAGTATTATATTATCTATTAAAACTTCTAAAACTTTTGAATGTCTGTGACTTGGATTCCATTCAGCTTGGAATGACATACCCATAAAAAAGAGTGGTTTGAACTTTGAAAAATAAGCTTCTAAACCTTTTCAGTTTACACTTACACATCTTGTACCTTCATTCACTCGCTCGCTTCCTCACTCATTCACAGGATCACAGGCTATAGGTTCGCTTCATTTGGACGTGCCAGCTTTCCACTTGGAGCAAGGCATTTAACAGGAGTGTGGGTGGAGCTTCAGGCTGCTGGCTATGCTCTTATGTAAATTGGAGCTGCGAGAGTGAACAATAAATTAACCATGATTGGCTCTTAAAATCATCTTTGTGTTTCTGTAGGCATTATGACTTTAGTCCAATGATAATTTAACCATAATCTTGCTATAATATACACTATATTGCCAAAAGTATTCACTCAGCTATCCAAATCATTGAATTCAGGTGTTCCAATCTCTTCAATGGCCACAGGTGTATAAAATCAAGCACCTTGGCATGTAGACTACTTCTACAAACATTTGTGAAAGAATGGGTCACTCTCAGGAGCTCAGTGAATTCCAGCGTGGTACCGTGATAGGACGCCACCTGTGCAATAAGTCCAGTCGTGAAATTTCCTCGCTACTAAATATTCCACGATCAACTGTTAGTGGTACTGTAACAAAGTGGAAGCGATTGGGAACGACAGCAACTCAGCCACGAAGTGGTAGGCCACGTAAAATAACAGAGCGGGGTCAGCAGATGCTGAGGCGCATAGTGCGCAGAGGGCGCCAACTTTCTGTAGAGTCAATAGCTACAGACCTCCAAACTTCATGTGATCTTCCGATTAACTCAAGAACAGTGCGTAGAGAGCTTCATGGAATGGGTTTCCATGGCCGAGCAGCTGCATCCAAGCTTTACATCACCGAGCGCAATGCAAAGTGTCGGATGCAATGGTGTAAAGCACGCCGCCACTGGCCTCTAGAGCAGTGGAGACGCGTTCTCTGGAGTGATGAATCACGCTTCTCCGTCTGGCAATCTGATGGACGAGTCTGGGTTTGGCGGTATTTGTCTGACTGCATTGTGCCAAGTGTAAAGTTTGGCGGAGGGGGGATTATGGTGTGGGGTTGTTTTTTGGGAGTTGGACTCGGCCCCTTAGTTAGAGTAAAAGGAACTCTTAATGCTTCAGCATACCAAGACATTTTGGACAATTTCATGCTCCCAACTTTGTAGGAACACTTTGGAGATGGCCCCTTCCTGTTCCAACATGACTGCGCACCAGTGGACAAAGCAAGGTCCATAAAGACATGGATGAGCGAGTTTGGTGTGGAAGAACTTGACTGGCCTGCATCCTGACCTCAACCCGATAGAACACCTTTGGGATGAATTAGAGCGGAGACTGAGAGCCAGGCCTTCTTGTCCAACATCAGTGTCTGACCTCACAAATGCACTTCTGGAAGAATGGTCAAAAATTCCCATAAACACAACCCTAAACCTTGTGGAAAGCCTTCCTAGAAGAGTTGAAGTTGTTATAGCTGCAAAGGGTGAGCCGACATCATATTAAATCCTTTGGTTTAAGAATGGTATGTCACTCACGTTCATATGCGTGTGAAGGCAGACGAGTGAATACTTTTGGCAATATAGTGTATGTCGTCAGGTCAAGTTGGTAATACGAGGTTTTTGAGCATTCCCAGTCATGGTGTGTAACAAAGTAAAACACATGCAGAAAGAAAAAGAAACACCTATACTCGATAGGCTTTGGGTGGTTTATGATATATTTTCTATACAGTGCGGAATTATGTTTGACTGATAAATTAATTCAGTTTGAAAAGAATTTGACAAGCCAGTTGGTCACTCCTGAGTTTTGCTCAGCACATAGGGGAGCTTACAGTCCAGAAAGGGGGTGATACTACTGGCAGAGATCTGCCTTCTACTGAGTGCACTTAAAGAGCTTCCAAATTTAAAATGTGTGCTGTACCCAAATGTAGCATAACTGAATGTGTTTTCTATACCAACCTGGCCTACCTGACAATTTCACTAATTTGAAGGTCTGTATTCATGTTCCCTTTGCCTTATGATGGTCACTAAATTTCCAACCTTGGCTATTGCAGTTTCTTTTCAAAACGCTAGTGACAATGTCCAAACATAGTTACAATGCAAGTTGTGCCTGTCAGCAAACAAATATGTAGGACATATACAATATCTGCCAAACACAATGCGTTTCCTGCAGGACATGGGTGCAAGTAAAGAGTGGGGATTCAAATCTATGACATGGTGTGTCTTTGTTTAGAAATCAGTTCAGCTGGGACATGCACCACTGTTTCAGCTTGTTGCTTTTTTAAGTGTGCAGGCTCCAAGGCTCCTTATGTTTTGGAGATTTTTTTTCCCGGTTTCGACACATGAAATGACTGAGTACAGTGATTTCTTCCACTGGTTTGAAATGAGACCATAAGCCATAAGTCATATATGCCCACATTTATTGTGTAAAGATTAGCAAAAGACTTCATGTTCCTATCAGGCAATATCTTACAGTGTTCAATATTTAACACTAAATTCTTCTCTCCATCCATATAAACCCCATGTTGCTAAGAAAAAACAACCCTACAAAGTTTCTAGACCCATTCTTCTTCAGTGGGACTGAGTTCTGACATCAGCAACAAATGACCTTTCAGTTAAACAAGAGTTGCCACAAACTGTGGCAGAAAAGCCACACAACAGAAATGGCCTGTGGATAAATAACATTTTTTGAAAAAGTATGTAATCCTGTAATGGTGAGTGCTGTCCTCAGTTACCCACCAATCCTGTATGGTGCGGCTCTTGGTATTATCAGTCTGTCCATATTGACACAGATTATTAGCACAAAAAATGCCCATCAAAGGCAGCTGTTTAAAGGTGCACCTGCAGGGCTATTCTCTTGCTGGCTGACTGTATACTGCTGCTGTGTGAAGATGCCTCTCAGGGTGTTTTAACCTTTCAAGCCGTCTAGAGACCCAGAAGAGCTTCTAACTTCAGGCTCACACCTGCGCTCAGACTGAGAATCAGGACAACAACAGCAGCAGGGGCCCTCAGCGCAAACCCACACACACACACACACACACACACACACACACACACACACACACACACATACACCCATAAAAATTCATATGCATTCAACCGAACACTCAATCATGCGTGCTGCTGAATTTTCCTCTAATAAGCACCAACAGGAGACACAAATAAAAGCAGACCATCAGAGCAACCCTGACTTGATGTCACTGGGTGGGGATCACCCTGATTTCTGCAGTCCCACCACCACTATTACCACAATTCTTGTGCACCCTGTAACAGGGTTACCATGGCAGCCATGGAAGCAGAGAGGATTTTTTCCATGCAGTCCCACTGGAATTGTATCTACCAACCCCATTTTTCCTTTCTCTGGTTGATCTCTGTCTCTGTGTTCGGTTTCCCATCTGCTCCCTTTGTAAGTTGGTACCCAGTGAAAACCTTCCTCCCATGACAATGCGCCTCCCTAGAACACCTGCACATGTGTGTCGCATGCAGAAGAATTGAAATGCAAAATCTGAACCATTTTGCTGGCATGTATTTTACAGCAAAGTACAGCTATTTTTTTCCTACATAACTCACTTTCTGCCTTTATGTCTATGCCTCTGAATCTTTCTCTGATGTTCTTCTGCATGTCCACCATCCCCCTGTTCTTCATTGTGCCTCTGATTACGGTGAGCTGTGAAAGATTCGAGGAGAAACAGCAACAGAATGGAGGGTGCCTCTCTGTGCCGTGCAGAGAGAGCACTCACAAGCTTCCCCCGATCCTAAGAGCCCTTATCTCCAACTCTTTACTGCCTGCCCCTGCCTAATGATAGTGCTAGGCCCTGCACACCAGTAATGATTCACGATAATGAATCCAATTTGTTGTTCTTCTCAAAGGCTACAACTATTTTACATCCGGCACAGTGTATGTGCTATGAATGCTCGACCCATAAATAGATACAATTTTATTATCAAGCCTCTCAACAGTGCAGCGCTCAGGTTGGCACGAGCGCTGGGAGCTTTTCTCCCAGTTCTCTCTCAACGCAACTTTACAAAGTCTGTACCATCCACCTATTCTACCATCTATCTATCTATCTATCTATCTATCTATCTATACAGATATAGACACACTATTTTATTGTTCTTACCTCTGTACCAGTCTTATATTTTTATCTTTGTTTCTACTGTTTTTTTGTCTGTCTGTCTGTCTGTCTGTCTGTTTGTTTGTTTGTTGATAATGTGTTGCTTTACTTTTATTGTTCCTAAATCTGTAACTGTTTTTTTTGTTTTGTTTTTTTTTTGTCTGATCTTTAGTGTATGGAAGCAAAGCATTTTAACAGGCTGTAACAGTATTTGTTATTTTTTTATGTATTTATTTATTTATAATTTAGAATTATTTATTCATGTATTTATTTATGAAAGTCATATCTTGTTATTATCTTCTTCTTCTTCTTCTTCTTCTTCTTCTTCTTCTTCTCATCATTATTATTGTTGTTATTATTAGTCGTAGCAGTAGTAGGAGTAGGAGTAGTAATAGTAGTGGTAGTCGTAATAGTAGTAATAATAGTAATAGTAGTTTAAATATCATTATTATAATTATTAGTACTATTATAGAAATACACCCATCCCTGTACCATTAATCCTCGCCAAATGCACCAGTCTTGACATCTTCTCAAGTTAATATTCAGCTGCATTTAAAGAAAGTAGCCACGTCTGAGATGCAAATTGGAAGTACGCACTCTGGATCTTAAAAAGCTCAGAATTGGCTTTCGTGCCGGGAAGACGTCTTTAAATCATCCTCCTCACTTCATCCATTTGATTTTACTTATACTTCCATGTATTAAAGTCCTGCTGTTTTTTAGTTCTTGCAGGGCTCACAGCTAGTGCTTGGTATTCTGAGCCTGATCCAGCATAAAGGGAGTAATCAAGAGTGAGAAAAGGCCAGCATAACATACTGATGACTGTGTTGTGGAATCACGAAGCTGGGGTCAAACAGTGGCTGGGGTGGAGCCACAGTTCACCACCTACTCAGCTGTTTAAAAAAAAGGAGGCAGTGCTGGCTCCTACTGCAGGGAATATCATGTAGGTTAAACTGTATTTCTCTGTGATGCATACACCAACCAGATATGTATGCATGGATATGTAAACAGATAAAAACAGAACACACACCATCAGTGAAATATACACACAAGGCAGATTTAAGGGTCTAGGAGGGCACACTGCCACAGTCTTCCAAGCAAAAAAAAAAAAAAAAAAAAAAAAAAAAAAAAAAGATTGGATGATTTAAACACAAGAGAATCCCCAGCAAAGCCACGATCCTCTGCCTTCCGCACCAGTCATAATGTTTAACTTGGTGCCTGGTTCTCCAAGCAGGCAAACCTGTAACTTATCTCTCTCTGCCAAAACAAGTTTCACTCACTGTGGACGAGGGCGATTCCTGAGACTGAGCAGACTAGAGTTGAGTACACATACATAAACGCACACACAAGGAAGCACACACTTTTTCCTCCCTCAGACTGATTAGAAAGAATATGGCTTGCTCACTCCCAGGGGAAGGAAGAGCTTTTATACAGTCCAGCTATCGCTCTATAACAAGGGCCATTGTCAAAAGTCTCCAGGACACGGCTGCTGCGCCTTCATTTGTTGTCATGATACCATGATTGATAGTGTCTGTGTGTGTGTGCATGTGTGTGTGTGTGTGAATATTGATGCCCATGCATTGTTAAACATTGGCCTTCAGCTTCCAGTCATGTTCCAGCTTTTGCATGCTAAGTGAGACAATTACAATGCTTAAAACAGCAATTCTCTCTTAATCAAACCTCATGGGCGCATACACGACTCACCAGGTGGAAGTCAGCGTACACGTGAGCAGGAAGTGTAGTTGTTTATGTGCAAGCTCGAGTGTATACTTATATTTATGTGTGGGCATGTGTGCGCACGGGTGTGAGGATGCTTTCAGAAGGTAATAATATTCACAGATGAGGCTCTAAGGATCTGATTCAGCCCCATCTCCCAGAAAACCAATAGTCGTGCTGAGGAGCACGGAGGCCTGAAACCCTGGCAGAAAGACTTTTAATCTTAACGGACAGATTCAGTCATGGCTCGGCTGGCTGCCGACAGTGGGAAATTAATATCTCCCATCACATTAATTAAGACTTGTGCTTTCATTTTTATCTCAAGTCCACATTAGCTGGGAGTGACAGAGTATAAATTTCTTATAATGGGGATCAAAAGGAGAAAGGAAATGACAATCTGAGATGCATATTCGATTAACATAATGCATAATGTATAGACTGGCAGGCATCTATACGTATTTGATGCATAAATGCATAGATGCTGTAGATATCTGTTGGTGTTGCTGGCATGTGCTCTGTGCCTGTGATGTATACATGCATTAGGTGCTGTATAATGATTCCAGCGATGGCTTGGTGAATTTCCTACACTACTGAAATAATGATAGAGAGGTGTCACCTATACACCCATTTGTGGAGTTTTTTCTGGATTTTTCTGGACCTGCAGAACATCGACAAAATCCTAATCCACAAATCAAGAGGTCACTCACTTGTTTGTTTGTTTGTTTGTTTTTTATTTTTTTGTAAATGAATCTTTTTGTATGCCAAAGCATTGTTGATCATAAGATGTGACTCTGGAATGAAAGAATCATTAAGACCACAGTCCACAGATAATCACTCTGAATGATTATGTTGGTAGTGACTGGTAGTGACCTTTCCCTATAGGAGAGGAGCGGTGTGATGTATTACTCATTTATCACTCCTCACTAACAGAAGTTTCATTATGTTACATTATTGCTTTCTGTTCATAGCAACTTTGTATATTACTTTATTACTTTCTCTCATGGTGAGTTATGCTGACAAGTCCAACAAGTGTCAGTGTCATAATCCGGGCTCATGTGGCCTAATGCCTACAACCTTGCAGTGGCAACTCTGGAAAAATATAATAAAACACTAATGTGCAGGCTAAATTGCTCTGAAGCCAAGCAATACCAATAATTAAATTCAATATTGACCCCGACTTAATCAAAAACAGCTTACAGTCAGCACTTAAACAACTTAATGTTTGGAAAAAGGCTACAGCACTCAGAAATTATTAATAGAGTTGAATCTCATGGAGGCTTACCTTAAGGATGAATATCAAAGGGATAATAATAAGCTTTGAATTCACACAGGCTAATTATGACCAGTAATGTTTTTGTTGTTTAGCAACTCGCTAAACTACTCTGTTACTCAGTTATACAGCTTGTTAAGTTATGTAACTCTTTACCCACAACACTGATTGTATCCCATGTTGTGTCATGCTGTATCATCACACTGTGTTAAATTGTGTCTTTCCCAGTGATGCTGCACAGTACAATACTCAAGTCCTGTAGTATTATCAAGTCCATGCCTTCATAAAACCAGCCTGCATTTATATGCACATTGGTAATCTGGTTGTTCACCACATACAGGCAGTTATCTGATTTCTCAAATGCTTTGCAAATGAGAAAGCTGGTTTCCATGATTGGAGTAAGGGATCAAGAGAAGTCTGTTTAATATAGGTATAATTGTGCCAGAGAGTGAACATTGGGCCATAGAAACCCTTACTCTGATTTTTGAGCAATGTTTTGCATGCACATGTCCAAGAAAGGCAACAGATTGACAAAATAAGAAAAAAAAAAATACTGCACAACACTTAATTGGCAGAGTAAAAATTCATATTCTCCCAATGGAGAGTATGTGTTTACTGGAGTTTTAGAGTGATAAATAAGCTGACACATATTTCCTGATTTCCTGCCACAACCTGCATACTCACAGGAGTCTTGTTTCGTGTGTGCATGTGAACGTAATAACAGCGGCACTTTGCTGCTGTCCAGAAGGAGAGCCTTCACCAGAGGGCTGCTACTATCCCTCTAACTTGTCTGTCTGGGGGCAACACCGCCAATTTTGTCTGTCCTCCCTTGAAGTGGCTGTCTCGCTCCTCTGTCACTACTGTTCTGTATTTGTCACCTCTCCATTTTGTCTCTCACTCTCACTCCTATGTTTGTCTTCCTCTGGTGATTTCTGCCACTATCTTCTGAGCAAGTGTCATGTGAAAATGAAGTGAGATTGTGGTGTGGATTTGACGTAACAAGGAGACGTAAGCAAGCCGTATGCATCTATCTAACCCTAACCCTAACTGCCCAAAGGAAAGAGCAGGAACTAATATAATTATGTCCCTTTGATTGTAATGGCTTTATTCAAATCACACAAGAAACATCATTTCTGCAAATAAGTGATTACACATAATGACTCCTAATTGTTTCTGTGAATTGTTTGTAAAACAAGTGACAGACTAGAATGAGCTGTCCATTAACATACTTAGCAGTAATGTCATCATCAGTTACCTTTGAAAAACTGGTAGACAGTTATGGAGGGGCTCTTTGGAGTCCACATTAGCAGCTTTAACATCTAAATCCTGCCAAGTCTTAATTACTCATGCATGTGACTTAGGAAAGCATGCAATATGAATTGAAATTATGCTGAGAATAGCTCCTACATGCTCCCATACACAGATCAAATTAAACTGGTTGATTGGAGGCTCTGTCTCTCTTTTGCTTTCTTTCCCTCTCTGACACTGCCATGCCTACTTCATTATGCAGTCCCGGGGATTTCCACTGGTGCCTGTCACATCCACCATGCGTCAGCTGACTTCCTAGGGCACAGCCGTCCATTAAACACAACCACCCTCTGCAATGGTGCCAGACACGCCATTGGGCAGTAAACACACCGCTGATCATGTAGACAATTGCATCATTTGTTCCATACAGAGTTTTAATCAAGCCATTACCTCACTGAGGCGCACTTCTGCTCTCTCCCTCCAGAGGGCTGAAGGCATTAGTGACAGAGGAGGCAGGTGGAGGTGGGTGGGGCGGAGGGCAAAGGAGCGTACAAAAGAAGAGAGAGACACTGTGTAACCTGTGGGGAAAGGAAGATTTTATCCCTCCAGAGAGATGCCTTGCCTCTCCTTGGGGACCTGTCACCATGGCAACGGTGTCGGCAGGTCCATCAGTTTGGCCAGAGGTAGGAGATCAACATGAGACCTAAGAGGGGTCAGCAAGGGGCATGCAGCCTTACTGGCATCTCTGCAACAGTCATTCCTCCACACCCAACCTGGCTCCACCTCTCACCCTGGTGGGCCCAAGGGACTCTCTGCCACTCATACATAACACATAGATCACAGTCCCAGCCAACCAGCCAGCCACTCACTGACGAGAAATCAATCAGCTAACTGTGTGTGGAATTGATTACCAGATCAACAGCAATTACGCTGAATGATAGTATTTTATATAGCACCTACAGCGGCCTGTCAGTCAAAGAGAGAAAAGAGATGAAGACCCCTACCCACCTCCATTTATTTCACTTTAAAGTGCATTTATGTGAACATGTTCTCATCGCTCACATCTCCTCTTGTCTCGCCCTCTATCTATTCATTACTCTATCCAAAGCCACGTTTCCAGCCATTTCCCATTTCCTGCCTTGCATAAACACACATTTCTCATCCTGACACACTCTCTCATAACAGTTCTAGGATGCGCGCGATCTAACCATCTGTCCTCTCCTTTCTCAATCTCCGAGTCTTTACTCTATTAAAGCGAAGAATTCAAATCAGCAGGCTAATAGACTTCCCACACACCTAGTGTGCATCTTTCATAGCTGAGGCTTTGACACATGAAAGAGCCGAGGCAGTCGACCTTGCCATTCTGCTTGCCAGAGGTCTAGTGAGGCACTTTAACCGGAGTAGAGTGAGAACGCGCGGCACTGATGGGCAGTGTTTCATCTCCAATGAGGAACAATGCTATCAGTGTGTCCCATGCTCCCATTCTAACAATGACAGAGTGATCCCTCTCCCTGAGTCAACTGGGGACTGATAACTCGTGAGCAGATAGGGCCCTCCATCCTCCACACCTTGTCAACACATTGCAGTGTTTGCGTATGTATGTGTGAGTAAGTCCATGTGTATCAGTATGTGAGCGTTTGGACAGGAGATCATATCTGTAATCCCAAGTCTGACACCTCAAAATTACAATTATTCACAGACGTATGGAAGCACACAGGAGGTCACTCGCAGGTCTGTGGAGACTCACTCTTGACAGTGGCGGTCCTGGTGCAGTTGTAGAGAATAGCCAGCTCTCCAAACACCTTCCCAGGGCCCATGGTGCAGAGCTTCAGACTCTCCTTCGTCACCTCCACCTTCCCATCTGCAACACACACACACAGAAACACAAACATAAATGGGTATGAATCTTTTGCTTAACAAAGGTTAGTTTGCATCCTGCTGTCCTACACACCTACATGCAAAAAAAATCTGGAGGTGCTACGTACAATCTGAGTTTGACAAAGATTAAAGTGTTTTAATAAAGGGTTGTGCTTGCTTGTCAAGTCTTACTAACTATATTTAAACATTTTTGCCACTCAGAATGTTTTCAGCTCTGCAACCTTCAGCAGTGTGCATTTTTTAGGGACTAAGGGTGGAAATTAGCTTTAGGGCTATAGCCTTGTACTGTGCATCTCTCCCTTTCGGGTTAATGTCCCCTGTACCTTGTCCCTGTTTTCAAAAAATAAATAAATAAATAAATAAATCAAATCATAAATCAAAACCTTGGTCACCAGCTGGTGAAGGTTGTAGAAAACCTCCTTCCTTGCTGCCTAATTGGTGAAATATAAAAGTTTACAACTCAACAGCTGCAACCCTTTATTATTAAGACATTTGATCAGAGGATAAAGCACCATGCTTCAGCACAAGTGGTATCCCGAAACAAGGACACTAACAGAGATTCAATTATGATTCACTGGCTGTCGATTCGATTTACCAACAATCTAAAATTCAAGTGAGCAATTTCATGCAGCACTTCTTGACAAAAT
Source organism: Myripristis murdjan (assembly GCF_902150065.1). Taxonomy (NCBI): domain Eukaryota; kingdom Metazoa; phylum Chordata; class Actinopteri; order Holocentriformes; family Holocentridae; genus Myripristis; species Myripristis murdjan. Next base: position 15,813,835 of record NC_043994.1, on the reverse strand, counting down.
GTTGCATCCATTAAGTAGAAAATCACACAACAGAATTACTTAAACATTATAAATTCAAAAAAAAAAAAAAGTTCCATTTCATAGTAGTTTGATAGATTACCAAGTTAGGTCTTATTAATGTATTTATTTATACTTCTATTTTATTTTTTTAAGGACTTGTTAGACTCGAAAAAGCATTCCACATCGATTCAGACCGAGTAAGAGTGACTCACTTTCTTTCTTTCTTTTAGCAGATCAATGCAGAATTTATAATCAGTCCATTGATGCAATGAGAAAATCGTTACACCTCTGCAAGTACACCATTAGCCATAATACTATTCCAGTCACACATTTATTTTCCTTGATTACACATGTATATACATATATATATATATATATATATATATATATATATATATATATATATATGTATATGAGCTCTCCTCCGCTATATTCATTTTGCGCAGCATACAAAGTTTTTTGTGATGGAGTGGAGTGGATGATGGGTGCCCAAGGCGTTTTATTTCATTTTAGGGGCATCTTGCCAGAGTGCTCTTGACTCACTGTACTAGAAAAAATAATAATATTTTATAATGTGGAGGCTCTACTGGCCTCCTACAAAGGCGCATGCACTCCTGTTACATGGCATTTCTATCAACAAAATAAACTGCTACTTGAGGCATCATATTGGAACAATTTATTCACATACACTGCACAAATCTCCACTTTATCAAGCCATTTAGTCTCATATTCAGTGATAAAATCTAGCTTTTCTTAAAACAAGTGAAATAATATGCTAGTGGGATTAGATAATCCTACAGGTAATCAGATAATCCTTGAGGTGGAAAGTTTTTTGCATTATAGATTAGGAATGTGGAATCAATATACTAATGAGAATAAACTTTTTAAAAGTAACTAGAACTCAAGGAACAAATCTATAACGTCAATAAAATTCCCAACCCTGGACTGTGGCCTGAACATTAATTGATTTGGGTTTAAATATGTAAAATTACCCCCATAATGCTTACAGTAACTGTTTCCATTTTTGCAAGTCACTTCCAAAGTAGCTGCGAACACAGAAGAGGAGCGACCAACTCCTGTTTCAGACATAGGAAGCTCATTATTTAGGGAATAACATATGTGAGCACTTAAACTATCCCATATTCCCATACCAGTGTGTCTTTCCTAATAAAACTAAATGCTAAAAAGCAAGAGGATTTCCTTGATTTGTTCCTTTACAGAGTAAGTTTTTGTTTTCCCTGTGGTCGGACGACGGCTGCAGGCTCTGTGTTTAGACAAACCTCGCCATACTGTATGTGCTTTCATGGAAAATCAGTGCTCCAATGGGAGTGCAACTCTGGCTCAGAGAGTGAGAAAGCTTGAGGAAAAATAAGATCAGTTAAAACAAAGTTCAAGGTTCCTGATGAAAACATGGCAAAACAACAGGAGGTGAAGATGAGTCATATTTAGTGTCAAATTTTAAATTCTTTGCCTTGATATAGAGAGTAAAGAGCCCCTTTAGAAAAAAGATGATATGAGTTCGACAGATAAAATGCCTCACTATGCCTTATACCTTTTGCACTTTGCCCATTTTGCAGCGCTTCCCATGTCGTCGGAGCTGTAGTGCATCATTTTGCTGTCATCGTGCAACATAATGTGCATTAACATTGAGCGTGAAACTGACATGTGTGGACCGAAAGATTTCAGCTCTTATATCTGTGTCACCATCTCAGAGTCCACCTCCCCTCACTTCTCACTGCCCCTGCTCAACAGTCTCTTTGTGCTCCCAGCCTTCCTGTAACACACTCTCTCTCTCTCTCTTTCCAAACAAATGGAGGAGCAGCTGGGGGCAAAAAATAAAACATAATGTTCAGCCATAAAAAGATATATTTAGAATCTTTAACAATGGAGCTGCTTTAAAACTTTATCAGCATGAGCTGCACAACCCATAACAAGTTTCTTGGTTTGTCAAAAGCACATAAAATCTCAATTTTACCTTTCATTCATGCTCCGAGTGTCCAATAACTGATTATGGAGGTGACACATGAGAGCAAACAGAGTAATGACGAGAATGTTTTATCTAGCATCAATAGACATTATAACACCTTAGCAAAAAAACTGAGCTGAAAAATTGGATTGTTGTACCGAGACAGTGAATATAATTTTTTTGTTAATGGAAAAATCAACAATGCACAAGCATATATAAATCTGATTATGGAGAAATTTTGAATTTACATGCTGCCCCTTCTGCTATGAAGGCAATGGATGCAGTTGCCACGGTGTTTTGCATGTATTTTCACTTTCTCCGCTGTTATTTATCCTGGAAAGTTTTCCGGACTTGAAAAAGGAAAAATACTGTGTATTACAGTTAGGGCTGGATGACAAAATCAAATATAACGATATTTCTGACCTAATACCGCAATAATATCAATATTTTGCTGATATTTCGTGGCCTATTGGTGCTTCCATAAAATAATTAAACAATGACACTTTTAATGTTAACACAATATTAAGTATCACAATACCCATAAATATCACAATATTATAATATCCAAAATCCTGATATATTGATCAATACAGTCTTGGCGTAAAACAATATTGATATAATATCGATACATCACCCAGCCCAGATCACAGTACATTACATTTACAGTTTTGAAGCTACTTTTATACATCACATATTTACTTTGTTTCAGATACAAGAATTATGGTACCAAATCAGGAAAGGTTATTTTAAAAGCTAAACATGACAAGGCAGATTTTTGCTACCGTACATTTTATAGCACAGACTGGATATCGCTTTAAAATCAGAATTTATTTCTCCCTCTATGATTTTAGATGATTTTTTGACAACCAGAATGTGTGACTGAACTCTTTTGCATATTTCCCCGGTCACTTCTGTGAATCTTCCTCTTTTGTCCTCGGGTTTCCCTCGATCTTGATAAAAGCCCCTGATTACATGAAGAGTCATCGCACTGAAAAAGTTGTTTGCAGAGAGCAGTAAGGAGAGAAAAGAAATGTAAAGTTCAAGCACATCGCAGCATCTCGTGCTCGGACAAATTTGGCACTATTCAGACTAATTGGTACCCTTTTCAGCAGGACACAAGGCACAGAGGTCCCCTTTAAGTGTGATAAAGGGCAGTCTGTGATTTAATAGCAGCAGAATCTTGTGGCTGGGTTCACACAAGGACTTAGACAACCATACATCAGGTGGCTAATACAACAGGCTCGGCAGTCTGTAAGCTGATAACTAATTTCCCATGGAGAGCCACACAGATCATTTTTCACGAGAGCGCAGCGCTTGCTTTGGACAGCTTACTGATTTCAGGATATGTGGGAATTGCCGGGAACTGCTTCATTTGTTGCTAATCAAACAACCAGAATTTCACAAACGGCATTTTTCAGGGAGCCTGTCATCCAGAGGTTCATAAACAAAAATGCAAATGCTGTATGCACACACACACACACACACACACACACACACACAGCTGCAAATGTCAATAGCCTAGCATGCACTTCCCGTTTTGGTCGGTCATAACCTGCTTTATAACACTTATCACAACAGTCAAGTCAAACATAAAACAGAGTGGGAAGTGGTGATGCAATCTAGCTCCAAATAATTCGCATGTAAAAAATCCTCTCACACACAAGTGCTATTGAAACCTTATTCAAATGAGAGGACTGAGGGCATTCATGCTCACTTTTGATCTGATAGACGTATGAAAGTATATTTATATTTTGCTAAGCCAGCTTCCAATAACTGTGTTCGCCGTTGTGTCAAAAGGTCAGTGAAAGATGTGATAAGAGGCAGAAATGCAAAATCCAAAATGCCATAAAGCACTGTTAACACTGAGAGCCGTTACGCTGTCCATTGTCGAAGTATCGCAGCGTGTTCCCCGGGGCTGTGCAGCCTGTAAATGTGCCCGGTCATTTGAATGCACACAGTACCACGCGCTACATAGTGGGACATCAGGGCAGACCTCAGGGCAGACTTCCGCCTGGTTTCAGATCAGATGTGATTCTGGCAGCATTCCAACTCAAAAGGATGGCGTCATTTGGTTTGACTTCATCTCTCAGTGAGGTGAAAATATAACAGATTAAAGTTGAGATGGAATGAAAAATGTCTTTTTAACCCTTAGTCAAACATTTTGGGGAAATATACCCTTTTTCTGACCTACCCAGACTGAGACAACATATCATTTTCACGTCTCTGTCAAAGTGATAAATAAACCTTACAGCAGCTCAAATACACAATATACTGTGTAAATAAGACAGCTTCAGAGTTGCTGTTAGGTTTGTTTTTTCACTTTGACAGAGTCAGGCTAATGACTCCCATAGACTTCTAACAACTGATTTTAAATGTTACATTACAGTAAAGTGATATTTTCTGAACGGACAGTTCTAGCTGTTTGCCTTTACCCGCTTAGTTATTATAAAGGCATCACTGATGATTGTTTATCAAAAATGTCATTTTGTAAATGTTTATTGGAAGAACTAATAGTCAGCTCCACAATATCAATATCGAGGTATTTGGTCAAAAATATCACAATATTTGATCTTTGTCCATATTGCCAAGCCCTACAAAAGTCATCATACTGATGTGGCTGGATGCATCAACAGGTTAAAATGAACATTTATGAGGTGCTTTATGTGTGTATTTATAGGCCATATTGCCATGTGCTATTATGAATGTGCTCTAACTAGCCCTTTATCAGGAGTCATTTAAATTACCCATGTTTTTTCAGTTGTGCAAAGATATCTGAACTTCCTTTTTGTTTACAGTCATCTGTGTTTTAGACAAAAATGTGGCACTTAATGGCTAAATGCAGCATGATTAGAGAGGCAGGAGAAAACAACACGGCTGTGTATTATGTCACTTGCAGCAAAATGTGGCTTAAACCTCTCTACAGTATCACCCGCAAATTTAATTTAAGGTTAAGAACATCAGTTTGTTTCCATGCTGAACCCATTAGGGCTCTGTGTATAAATAAAGACTTTCAGGGGGTCAGGCGCAGGCTACAGTTTAATTCTTCTCCCATTGCCAGTTTTTATGTTTTGCAAACATCACAGAATGGACATAAAGAAACAGGATGTGGGGGAGTACAAAGTGTCCCATGGAGGATAACATACAACCAGCGTCCCATCTCGCTTGTTCTTCCTCTGCTGGGGCTCAGGGATCAGATTACACATTACCCATTCCTATCCCTCCATTCACTATCCATAAGGGACATGGTAACACTGATACTGGTTCAAAGGTAACATCTGCCTCGTCTTATTCCCACAGGCAAAAAGAAAGGTCATTACCTAATGAGTGGTAAAACAATCAAACTGCTTCTTCATTCTGATTTGAGGTCAACTGTTACATTTTCCTCTGACAGTTTTGATTAGAATAAGGGAGGAAGGAAGCTGACCTAAGACGAGCCCCACTGCATCAAAGAGTCTTGATTGGTTTATTAAGAGACAAGTCATGGGAGAAAGAAAACTTTTAGCTGAGCGTGGGAAGTATTCAACAGGGACTGCTTCAAGAAAAAGGTTCCAATTCATTTACAAATTAACATCATTTTTCCTTTATAAAGATGCGGTGCTTTCAGAAAAAAAAAAACTACATTCTAAGGCTCGATTGATCCAGTTCTGAAATCATAGCCTTACACACAACAGGTCAACCCAGAGCAAGCTGGTCTTTGTCAGATGTTTTTTTGCTTCAAAGAACACAAAATAACATTTCAGAAAACCCAAACAGAATGTCTTTGCACAGCAGTTGTGTTGTGTAAGTATTCATAGCTGCCCTGTTATGTATTGAGGGAAAAAAAATGCATCAACACATTCAAGAGACATCAGAAAATGGAAAACTTTGAAAAATGGTTTTCAGGATTGAAATGAATGTACCTCAGCTGGAGTACAGCTGGGAAAATCAGTGAAAAGTTGGTATAAAATTCTGGCTCTGATTTTTTCTGTGGGTTAAGGGTTTGAGGCAGACATGGATGGACATTACTGAATTAATCAAAGTTGTAAAAATTGCAATTCCTCCTGACCGCAGAACTGTGACCGTGTTTCATAATGAAGACTGTTTGTTTTGCCACAGTGTTTAAGCACAAGTCATGCATTACTTTGTCTCCAATTAAGGACAAGACGACCTTAGAGTACAAGAAAATATGGATATAAACTAAAGCCAAGAGCAAGAGAGAGAGAGAGAGAGCAGAAGCACAAAGGACAAGACAGAGAGAGAAACAGCTTGAGAGAAAAGAGAAAAAAGGAGGAAAACAAGAGGGGTGAGAATCAAAGTGTAGGTGAGGAAGATGATGACAAAGAGAGGGAAAACAGACGGAGGAGGCCGGGCTGCCCAAGTCAATGTGAAGTGAGTACTAACGCCCGCCAAACATCATATCATTTGACATGAGAGCTCCTCAAATCTTTTTGAATGAGTTCAGCTCAGCAGCCATCACACAGACCGTGCCTGCCACCGGCAATGTAGAGAATTAGTTCTCAACAAGTAGCAGCTAAAACCTGAAACACCGGTGCGCTGTGAAGGGGGGACACGCAGGGCAACTGGTTTCATCCCTTTTGCATCACTCTACCTTTGAGACAAGTGTTCACGCAAGAACACCATCACGTGTGTCTACTTTAAAAACCTTTCAGCCTCATGCTGTGGGTTACTCTCGCTGTTGGGATATCTGAGGCGAGGCGTGACGGCCAAATCTCCCTGTCTAGACCCCATCCCCCATCTCCGCTTTCATTAAAGCATTATAATGGCGCCGTTCCATCCCTGCTACTCTCCTAGTCATCAAACTGCGATTATGGCTCCTGTGTTGACAAGCTGATTGATAGCCTGAGTAGGGGGGCAGTGAAAATGTTCATTTTGTATTCATAGACCAAATCGGAGCTTTGTAATTAGCAGTTAGCATTGATGCCATGTGCGCAGAGCATTTTTGTTTTTTCTGTTTTTTTTTTTCACTTGTTCAGAGCAGATGTAATTAGGGAGCTTCGGCGTTAGAGCGCAGATTAATGTGGCATCTAAAGTACGACAATAACAGGCTTCTCTCATTTCCGCAGCCTGCTCTCATTTCAGTAGCATGGTACATCACCACTGAGCCATCAGCAAGCCTCATTTACAGAGACTTGTACCTCCTGTCAGTTTTGTCAGTGCCTTGCGGAAGTCATGGACGCACAAGTGCACACATATATCACGCACACTTGGATATACGCACTCCTAAGTGCAAGTGCATGAATGTACATATATTCACACACACACACAATGTCATGCTGTCAAAGTGATATGTACATAATACAGAAAAAAAGAGCGTTCAAAAGTTAAGAAGAAGAAGACTATCTGGCCTTTGCCATCAAAGTCCAACAACAGATCAAAGAGATGGATTTTTGCTGGATTTTATGTCAGAAGTCTTTGGTGATGGAGGAGAAATTCAAAAGAAACAGGTCACCCTTATCTCAAAGTGCACCTCGACTCCAGTGAAACGCTTTACTAATGGGACCATGTCATTCTCACTGTATTCAGGTCTGCTATTCAGATGTGGTTTCTCTAGTATGTAGGTTAATAAAAAAAAAAGCCAAAAACACCTGATAAAAAATGATGTTTTACAGCCACCACTTCAAAGCCTAAAAAGAATAACTTTGTATGAGTGTGGTTTGGTGTGTGTGTGTGTGTGTGTGTGTGTGTGTGTGTGTGTGTGTGTGTGTGTGTGTGTGTGTGTGTGTGCACGAATGCAAGTGGGACTGTAGATGTTATGTAAGGATGCACGTGTGCTGGATTTGTTTTCTTCAACTTACTCTGACATTTTCCACATTTGTGCTGACTTGTGTGTGTGTGTGTGTGTGTGTGTGTCCATGCATGCGTGCGTGTGTGTGACTAGGGGTTAAGGGAGGGATTTGTCAGTCACTGTAGCAGAGCAGATTACTTGTGTCCTATCTTGTATCCCCACTCTGAACCTCAGCAAACAGAGAGCTTATCCAGTCACAGCAGACTCTCAGCATTACTCCAACTCTATAGCCAGTAACCCCCCATCATACGTGCACACACACACACACACATACACACACACACACACACACACACACACACTACAGTACAATTTACACCTCAAGTCAATGCAAAGAATGGGGCTTCAAACATTTGCATGATATAAAGGCTAATTTGACACTTGTGCACTCTCTCTCTCTCTCTCTCTCTCTCACACACACACACACACACACACACACACACACACACAGACTATGAGCACCTTCTTTCCAGATGAGGAATTCTCAAAAGCAGGTTTCATCACAATGAGAAAAAAAGCTCATGGAGGGACCTTTCGCAAATTAGTCATTAATTCTCCATCCAAGGTGTATTTTTCTGCCTCTTTGAACTGGAAACAGGAATCAATTCTTACTCTAAAAGCTGAGGGAAAAATCATATGCCGTGTCATACCAGCCAGAAAAGAGGAGATAAGCGAGAAAAGAGGAGGAACCCCACTTCTACTGTACTAGTTATGGCAGAAGAGAAAATAGGGGGGAAAGGGTGGTGTATAGCAGAAAGAGAGAGAATACAGGGGAATACTGCAGGAAAAAAATGCGCTGAGATGAACACAAAGGAGAAGAAAGAAGGAAAGAGTGGGTGATGAGCAAAAGGACAGATTGGAGCTGGTAAAATGGGAGGAGAAGTGATCGAGGGAAAAGTGCAGGTCTCTGGTCCCTTGTTAATTACAGCATATTGGATTTGATAACCTGTGACACGTGTGTGTGTGTGAGCGTGAGTGAGCCTGAGTGTGTCTGTGAGAGAGAGAGAGGAAGGGAAATTAGAAGAGACAGAAGCCAGAGTGAAAGTCCTTTCACTTTGTGCCCTGCTCAGTGTAGGTGAGATTATTAGTCTGCAGCCCACACATACACATTTATTTGCACATAAATGACACATTAGCTGAGGTTATTATAGCCTTCTCGCCAGATGTATTAGCCCATGTTAGCAAACGTATTGGGGTGTTTACCCCTTCCCTAGGAATTCTGTAATCTTCCTGAACTGAGGGTGAGAGCTATAGAGAACTCCATTTCCTTGCTTTTGCTTCCTCTGCCATATGTGTTCTTGTCTTTTCAACGCATCTCATAAATGAGAGGCCATTTCCGACATAGCGCAGGTAATATAGGCTCTGCATATGGTGAATTCACTGTCACATTCTCAGCTGTAAATTAGATACCAAATTACAAAGCGGCATGAAATAGAGGCATTTCTTCTGCAGTCTCTTTCACAACAATCTGTTTTCATACCTCAGGATTACATCAGCAATGTGCTTAGAAGAGGAAATGCACACCACAACACACACAAATACACAAAAATATATACATTCACCAACGTGCAACATATCTTCCTCTGTGCTAGACTGAGACAGCCTCTTATTTAACAAAAAAAAAATAAATAAATAAATTTAAAAAAAAAAAATGATTACACACTTAAATGGTGTAGGTATTTTGCAATCCAGGCAATATTACTGTAAAATGTCGATACCAATCATTTATAAACATACAGAGCACAACCAGATAGGGAGCTTTACTCATGAGAAACTCGCCATTCTGCTGCAGCTTCTTGATAACTTTCAGCACAATCGAACAGGGTGCTCGTTTTTCACCTCAAAAGACATTACAAATGTCCCTTTTGCAAACAGAAACTCACAGCACAATCAAACACGCCTTACAATTGTACAGCCAAAATATGGTTGCAGGCGGTGCTTTTTATCGGGTCGGATTTAGCATTTAAATGGCATATTGTCTTGAATACATCCACACTATTTTGCTGCTGAGTCAGCTAATGGTGCATTCATGGGACCTTGGAATTTCAATCATGTAAATTTCCTACTTGCAACAACATTGTATTCCTTCAGTATTGCCCATGGAGAAAAATTCAGTTTCTTCGTCTTGTGACCATTCGTGATACCAGCAGAATGGTGTGGATGTATACAAGAAAATGTATTATCATAAATGCTAAATAATACATTCCAAAGCTTAAAGTTGAATTCTGGAGAGTTTCCCCAGTTCTGTCAGGTTGATAACTACAGGTTGCGGGTCTCAACGTTGGAGAAAATAATCAGTTGAGGTGGGTGGAGGGTGGATGATTTATGCATGCGCGCGGATGGTGTCAGAGCTGATCCACGCACCACTAGCAGTTTTGCTGTGTAGCTATAAATGATGAGTATCAACGTTTAAATTTGGTCTGGGTTGAAAAATACGTAACGCTACAGTATGTGAGTTAGGCTACTCAGCCTAGCTTCTCTACCCTTGCCTCTATTTCATCATGGTGACAGGGGTGGATTTGGTGTCTACCACAAGTAAGGGGAGTGATACAGGGTTACCACCTGATCCTGACAGCTCCTTCTGAAGCCTGTGCGAGAAACCACGGAGAGCGCTTAAATGGCATTCCAATTACGGACCCCTCACCTTGAGCCTAGAGGACTCTTTATTATATCCCCACTGAGAGCCTCATTAGAGATACCATGGAGAGCCGATGGCCTTGGAAAAGGTCAACTTTATGTGACTCAATCTAGTGGTAATAATAGTATTGCATGCCAACTTACATAACTCAACACACACACACAAACACTCACAAGGTGGATCTCCTATTCAATTTTAGTCCGAACTAGTTGAAATTGAGTTCCCTAAGACAGTCTCTCGGTAGAAGCGAGTGATTCTCCGCCTCAGCACTGGGTTAAGGCTCATTATTAACCTACATCTGGTTTCTGCTGAGTGCTGTCAAGATATGCAGCGGTTCCTGTGTCAATTGTTGCCTATATGTGGTATTATCAGGGGCCTATCAAACTAAATCTGGGAGCCTCAACATTTTACTTTGCTGTGCCGCCTTCCCAGGATGCTACTTTGACAGCAGCAGCAGCAACAATTTGAGATCTGCATTCGTTAAGTTGCCAGGCAACAATGAAGCACACTGGGTTTGTGCACTGATGCTTCTGTAGCCCATATGTTTGCTATTTCCATATCACCTTATTAATATGCAAATATACTATAATAATAACCATAATGATCCATCCCTAGCGTGTTTAGTAGAAGGATGATTTCTGCTCTAGTAGTATCAGAGGAAGTGGTTTATTAAAGTGAAAGCAATGTGCTGACATGTGTAACACTACACAGGGAAATTATACAAAGAAATCCATATATCAAAATAAAAGCAAAATGACTTATTGCTTTATTATTATGATTATCATTAGTAGTAGATGTAGTATTAATGGGAACAGCTGTAGTCATGTCACAGGAGCAGACACGGCAGTAGAGAGTCCGTACCATTTGCCTCATATATTCTGTCCCCTAATGCCTGCAACAGCGAGTCACACTGAGGTGCCCTTATTGATTGCATCTCTCAGCTTAACTCATGATGAGAGAGGAGCCCCTCTCCTGTACTCTGCCTCATTGACCACAAGCACAGTGAGCTTCGCTCTGAAGCCTCCCACTAATACCACTGGGAGGAGATGAGCCCCTCATACCAGAGCAGCTGTCAGAATCTTAGAGAGAGCCATTCATTCATATTGACTCCCAGTGATTCACTGGTCACTGGGTCAGCTCTCGATTTGGTTCCCTTCAGGACTGACTGGTTTATCAATTGATGTGTTCATTTTTTAGCGGATTAGTTAGTAAGTTGGTTACTTATTTGGGGTGGCACTGGGTTGAGAAACCGAGATATTTCTTTTCGGGTCCACTGGCATCACAGTTAACTGGGATTACTCCCTGTTAACTGTTCCAAACAGGGATGGTATATGTCGCAGAGCTCAAGATCTCCACCCTCACAAGGTCTATGTCGCTGTGAGGTTTAATTCAGCCAGCAACAACGTACAGTACAAGGTGACAGAGAGGTGATAAGGTGCCAGCAGATGCTGAAGGGGATTACCAAATGATAACATATGCCATGAAATTAAATGTAAACAAACATACACCTTTGCTTCTCATTTTCTAATAGCTTTTAAATTTGATTATGGGTACACTTAAACAGATTAGTGTTGTTTACACAGACAACCATGTCTGAGTGTGCACAGTCAGCGGTGACAATGCTGTCAAAGTAAAGAGTATCTAGCCACAGTGGGTAAATATTGTTATTCATAATATTGAGATATTGTTCTTTGTGAATGAAGCAACAAGGGACAAAACTGTCTGGAGTGGTTCAACGTAAGCCTCAGAATAGAATTATTTTTTTTTTTTTCCTGTCATGGTTAAACATTTATTGACCACACTTGAAACCAACTTGACGATTCAAATCTTCTTGGAGAAACATGTGAGAGTATTACACATGCCTTACCTAACAGCAGGTCAAATAAAGTAATTGGGACTCCAGTCCAGGTTGTGTCAGGAAAGTGTCAAATCCTGCGTATATTCTCAAATCCCTTAGTCTGAATAAATTAGTCTACACTGCATCAGTGGCTGCACTGAATGAGGTAGCTTGTCAACGAAACTGTCAATGTATTGTCAGAACTTGGGGTTGAGATTGACTCATACTGCAATATCCCTTCCCTCTCTCCTCACTCTCCCCAATTCTCCATCTACCTTACCTGCACTCTTAGTAAAACTAATAAAATATGGAGTGCAGGCAAAGTGCTCACTCTCCTTTACAAAAACAGCCAGAGACAATATCAGCTATGCATGCATCCTCCTGGCTAAGCCCACTGTCTTTAAACACACTTGCCTCCCACGCAGGGTTAAGATAAAAGGCAAAGAAAGAATCAGAAAGCATCGGAAAGCATGGTGTGTGAAAATTCAACGAGAGATGCAATGTTGCCAACAGGAAAGAGTACACAGAAGAATACTAACCCTTCTAAATACCACTAGGGAGCTGGCAGGTTTCCAAAGCTAACACATATAGAAGAAGCCTGTTTAGATAAATTTCAAAAATGAGCCCATTCTGCTACACAACACAGACATGATGAACAATATCCACAGTTGATGCAAAGAAATATTACCATCAAAGGATAGTAATTGTTGGAATTAGTGAGCTAACAGGGGCAAAGAACACAATTTGTCCTGCATATGAGACTAAGCAGATCATAACATACACATGCTGTGTATACATTCATTATTTGTGAGTTTATGTCCTGTATTTCAAAGTACATAAGTCATCCAAACATATCACTAAATGTCCATTCCCTAAGGCTATGCATTTGGTTTTATTGCACTTTTAACAAGTTAATTGTTAACATTTTCTCCATACTGTCTCCTACTGCTTCATGTAAAGGTAAAATCAGAGCATCTACTACCATACATTTGTTTGTTGAATATGATGAAATAATGTAAGCTTTTTTATTGAAGATATATTTGATAATAATTGGATGTGATTATACTTGTTATTATTATCATTAGCCACCTGTGCGGGTGTTACTGCATGACACAGCCAATCACAAACCCACCTCATCACCATAGAAACATGGGCTTTTGTCTCCTTTGCAATCAGTTTTTAGAGAGGACCGATGTCGGCTGTGGTCTGGCAGATGAATCCAAAATGCAACAAACTCATTAAACAGACAGGCTCATCATAACAAAAATCTGAGTGCCGGAGTGAATTCTGTCACCACAGCCTCTGTTTCATCTCATCGACAATTATCAACTGCATCATGCATGAAGAACATAACTACAAAGAGCAACCTGTTCTGATGGGGCTCAGGCAAGAAAGCCCTTGATATTCTTTGGAATAGCAATGCAAACTGTTCATTAACTAGAAGTAAGAAATGTATATGCTCTCACATGTGAAAACAATGTATAGTTAAACTTTAATATTATAACTGAGAGGATCGATAATGGTAATTGCACCGGGCAGGGACACCACTGGGCAGAGCAGGACATGCAGGAAGGCTTATATCTTCCAGCTTGCCTGAGGGCACCCAGGAGGAGCTGGACAAAGTTGCCGCGGAAACCCCATAGGCAGCTAGAAAATGGATGGATGAATTGATGGACCAATGAAATTCTAATAACATAAAATGTGTTTTTGTATTGCTGCTTGTTACTTTCACTGTGTTAGAACAATGCCGCCTGTCACAAGGCAGGCAGCCCTATGGCAACAAGTCAATTATGCACCTGCCAAGTCTCAACATGAAATGGTGAGCACTTCATTTATTGAGAAAAAAAACAAAACAAAAACAAACAAACAAACAAACAAACAAAAAATGATAAGCCTGCTGCATGTCCTGAAATGCTCCATAAATTTCAGCTAATAAAATAAACACAATACATACTATGTAGGAATGTCCATCAGTCAGACGTTTCTGGGAACAAATAACAAAACATCTTACTGAAACACTGGATTTGGATATTGATTGTTCCCCAGTACGTATGATCCTGAATGATGATTCTGGGCAGAATTTTAACCACACTCAAAGACAGCTGTGGCTATCTGCATGTAATGTTGCTAAAAGGATGCTAGCAGTTAGGTGGGAACCACCACACGCTCTTTCTATACAACAGTGGAATCACTCTTTAATAGAGGCCTTATCTATGGAGCTCTCTGTCACTATAATGAATGGGGCAGACCAGGTTAGGCTCAATGCTATTAAGGAAGCACTCAACATTGCTAGAACTATGAGTTGCTTCTGTTTTGTTTTGATTTGTTTTACTTTGTCTGTCTTTTGCAGTCGTTTTGTTCACTATCCAATGGAACGCACTAAAATAGCTTATCTGTAAAATATAATGAAATTTAGAGAATGATCTCTGGGGATAGATTGTGTTGGTTTGGGTTAAAAATCAAAAACAAAAAAAGTTGTGTGAAAGTGCAGGCGTTTTTTCTTTGCTGTTGCATTATCTGTCTGTGATAATCATGTATAAGTGTAATAATTGTTGTGGCCCAACCTTATTTAGATCTTTATTATTTTGTTGTTGAGCAGATGCTGCTTGCAGAGGCTGCTTTCTAATGTACACCTGCTTTCTATGTTGAATAAAATAATAATAATAATAATAATAATAATAATTAAAAAAAAAAATAAACACAAGATATTTCATATACGCGGCTGTGTGTTTGGCATGGCATAACACATGAAGATGTCTAGCCGGTGTGGATTAAAAGGTCGCAGACTATGATGGACGTCCAAAGACAATGACCTGTCAAAAGCCTATCAATCCCTGGGCTGCACACTATGAACATGAGTGTTAATGCAAAACATGCCAAGGCCCTGTACAGTTAGGATGAAAAGGCATGGCAAGGAACATGCTCGAACAAGCCAGAGAGAGAAAAATGGTAGGTGAGAGGGGCGAGAGGGGTGGAAACAAGAAAGGGGGCAGCCAGAGGGGAGATGACTCAAATTGTTGAAGATAAACATGTTAAGCAAAGCGTTATCTGAGGAAGAAAATAATGTATGGCCCATGACAACTGTTGCACTCAACCCATGTTTTTCATAGCTATACACAGCATTCCTTACTCTATCACTGTCAAAAAGCAAATCACAAAGCCCCTCAACAATTCTTTCTCTTGGAGATTTTAATCTTTTCTTTCACACTGTGGGAATGTTCTCAGAGGGAACATATACATCATGTCAGTACGACACTGGATCTTTCTAATAAAACATGGACACACACATACACGTGTAACCCAAGTAAATACCGACTATATCACTCAAAATGTGAGATTAGTACTTTTTGCCAATATGCACTGTTCACTGCTGGCCAGAGCCCAAGACATTACCACAAATTTAAAGAAATACTCCCAACATTTTGAGCAAAATACCCTTTTTCCGACTTCCAACCAAGATGTTTAATACCATTTTAAACTCTGTACGTCCAGTGGTTCGATTCCTGTGGGTAGTATTTCGCATTAGCTTAGAATAAAGACTTGAAGATTGTGGGAGTCATTAGCCTGGCTCTGTCAAAATGAAAAAAATAAACCTTACAGCAACATCAAAGCTGTCTTATTTATAGTGCATCATGTGTATTTGAAATACATGTCTCGGACTTTAAAGACATAGTTGCTTTGGAAGAACCTAATTTGTGCTGGATCTACCTATGCCTTCAGCGGCGCACGGATCTATAAAATAGGCGGAAGGATACATGTGTTCAGTGGTCTTGTCCATGACAAGAATGAATACATTGGCATGTGAATGTATATTAGGATCAATTATGTCAGACTAAGTCTAAGAATGGGATTGTTGTAGTGTGGTACGTCACCTCTGTCGGGCTGATGATTAACACTCGTCCACAGATTCACACACATCAGTTCCAGTGTCTGGTGCTTAACCCCCTGCCTTCTTATAAGCCCCTGTGTATGGGAAGCAGACACTGTGTAGAACTTGGCTTTTTAAACAGTCTGTCTCATTACTGAACTGATAGCGGAATTAAACTGACTCACTGAAACCTGGCTAAAACCTAATGAATGCCATTTTCACACAGCCATGTCCCATGAGAGTCAAATAAAAGCAGGTCCCAGTGCTGATATATGATTCTAATATGTAACTAGCTCTTCATTTCTACACACTGAATTCCTTCCTATTGGACAACGGGTAAATCCTTGCACAGGTTCTTAAAGAAGTTTTCTTGTTTCCATTGAGATGCAATGTTTATCAGAGCAGTCATATTTGGGGAGTTTAATATACATATAATCACATCACATTCTAAATTTATCCGTCTCTCGAAGCATGTCATTACAAAAAAACTCTACCAAATAGCCTGGTTTATGTGACAATGTTCTTGATGTATCATGCGTTGTCAGTTTGTCAGCGTGGCTGTGAAACCAGCTGTCAATCTGCCAATTAATCCTAACACTGCTTTACAAATCCTAGGCAGTCTCTTTGGCTCTTTATACAGCCTAAGGACTCCTGTGGAGAACAAAGCAGTCAACAGTTAAAGCGATGATGTCAAAGCTTCACTCCGGACTACTCTTAACATTGCTGGTCCTGTCAAAAATGAAAGAAAAAAAACTGCTGCTCAGCTTCTGCATGGCCATTAAAAACAGAGGCTGTCTAAATTCATCAGCATGCTCGAGTACAGGCCAGAAAATACTGTAAGAAGTATTGCCTGTAGTCTTTTTTTATTAACTTTAGTCCTTTAATCCCATCTTCAAGTAGTGTTAGAACAGGTTGTCTTTCCTCTGGCACTACTACAGATTCAGACAAAGCAGCAGTAATCAAGCCACTATCAACAAGGCCCACTCTAAGGCCCAAATCAAACAGTATCTATGCATCTCTACTTTGGCTTCAGACTGTAGCACAACACTGAGCCCGCTCTAATCAAAGTAACAAATTACCTGCTATTAGCCACTGACCGGCTGGACCATTTAGAAAATCTTATTGTCCTCCCCTGCTCTTGCCTAAGTTGACTCATACTTGACTAATAGACCCAAACTTCTCATTCTAGAAGGTAGCACGTCTACTTTGGCGTCCACCCAAGACAGTAGCTCCAGGTCCTATTTTATTTTCACTTTTCATGTTCCCCATCCATCATATTAACTGTAGATGTAGTATTTTTCTTTCACTGTTATGGAGATGATGATAAACAGCAATAAAAAAAAAACTGTTGATGCAAAACAGTTTAAAAACAAAAATGAGTTCTGTAATTTAGACATAAAAAAACAGATGACAAATTTCTCATTCCAAACAACAATGAATTGCTCATTTTAGGCCCCAGCAGCCGCTGACTGAATGCCTTCTAATTTCAGTAATCACTCCAAAGGATTCTGGCAGAATTTTTTATATCGAAACAAAAGGTAAAATGATTACAGCGACATTATTCTACAACTGTTGCATCTCTTTATTTTATAAGCGCGTGTCCTTTGTCCTCCGCAAAGGACTTTGTGATGAACCTCCTTAAGCAAAGGGCTTAACAAGTAAAAGTAAATGTGCATACAATTTAAGAAAGTATGAAATGTTTCGAACAAAAGCAAACACTCAGCTTTATTTACTCCCCTTCAAAGGAAACACTACATTATTTCATTTCAGTCACCAAGACAAAACAAATTAAGAGACCATTATCACTGCTGGATTACTAATCAATATGATTGAGCCATCATCCCGAACACAATTACCTTTAAAGTCACAGTTATTATTCCCACTGCAAAGAGTTTTTGCATTTCAGAGCCAACGATTTCGAAGGCAGAAAGCTGCCAAAACGCTCCTCCTGACATCCAAATGGAGACACATGGCAAATGTTACGTTACGGGGTAAAACGGCACAGACTAAAACAATGCCCTCTTACTTGAAGAAAATGTCTGTATTATTATCTCAAATGTAAGGCATGCCAACAACCACGCAGGCATGCACTCGTTGTTGAATAAAATGTTCTCAAAGCAGGTTTGTCTGGTCTGTCGGTTTCAATGAATCCAAGGAATAAAAAACAGGAAATTGCCAGCAGGTACAACCAATGACCTGAAGAAGCCGCTGTACGCTGCCACTGTTGTGTTGGACAAGCAGAAAATTCTTTATCGAGCGATGTAAAAATAATCAAATTAGTAATCACGTTTTCAAAAGTATGGATTTCCTCTTTTTCATGCTATGGATTGTCTTATTATTTCACTCATATGTAGCACAATAAAACAGACAAATGTTTTATAAATATTATTTCCCTCTGTAAGTGTATCTTCCCACCGATCTGCTCTAACCATATTTAATCAAATGAGGTATTGAGGAAATACTTTACCAATCCAGTAATCCAAAAATCTGTGCCCTGTATGTAACAATGGCAGTAACAATCAATATAGGCAATCTACCCACAAAAACATTAACCTTTAAATGCCACTTTTTATCCACGCTTGCCACTTAGCTTTGTTTTTCCTTCTCTCTCTCCTTTATGATAACAATATTGATGACATTTAGGCTTGAAGCATTTCTATCATGAAACATTCTTCTATTTTTATTGTCCCTCTGGTCACACAGGCTCTTTTCAGTGCCACTACACATCTCCAGTGTACGGAGGAGGTCAGTTGCTCAATCTTCGCCAGCTGCCCATTACAGCCATTCTCCCACTGTTGCTCATTGAACAAATCCACAGGAGCACTTGGAGTGCTCAGTGTCAAGGGTAAATCAGCTGGAGGGGAGAGCCGCACTCACTCACTTCTGCCTGTATATTTGTCCAAAGTGTGTGAACTTTCCGAGCCACAGTAACCTCTCTATCCTTCAGTGAACCACCACCGCTGATAATGACCAATTATATTTTGCAAGATGTTAACTGAAGTCATTTCCCTAATTTATATCCCTGAGCAGGCTCATTGTAGGCTGATATCTTGGCAGGGACAGGGACTCTTTGAAAGTTTTATCTGAGCAGGACATTTTCCCTCGGTGTCACTTGTCTCAAAGTGTTTAGCATAAGGGCCTTTTTATGAATCCTGTTAGAGCCAGCTTGGACAGTCATCTCCGTTTTCTGTCTTCAATATCTTCACACTTGGCGCGGCCAACCCTCACTTCCAAATGAAATATGAAAATACAAACAAGATGCTGCAATAATCGTGGTTTAAAAGAATGGGATGTAGATTATTCTTCATGGTGTCATGAGCAATAAATCAGAGGAACATAGTCTCAAGTTTTGAATTATTACCCTTCAGAAATTTATTGATAATTATTATTATTATTATTATTTTTATTTTTTTTTTTATCATCACCATCATGATGGCTCTGTCAGTGCTTTCCAAATATCTCCCTGTAGATTCACAGGCATCAGTGCATATTTAAATATAGATTTTTATTAATTTAATTAATCGTAACAGATAGATGGATGCATACATAAATATATATTTACATACACATATGTGTGAGGACGAATATGTCATACCCTACTCTTTAAACCTGGAAATTCTTGTTTTAATATGTTTTAATATTGTTCAGGGGAACTGTGTTCTCAGAGGACAGATACTACACTAATGAACAAGTTTTACCTTCCATGACATAGACCAGTGAGCCCACATCGCCCTCCTTAATGATACAGCTGTCCTTGCCATACTCCACTGGGTACATGCAGTCCACAATCTCCTGGATTTGGGACAGCTCAAGGTTCTTCATGAAGTCATTGTCTAAGATTGCCTCCTTGATCAGTTCCTTGGACCTGGAGAAAAGGTGGGAGAAAATGAGATTGTTAAAAGCAAAAATAACCCACACAAACACAAATTCAGGTGCCATTAGCAATTCTTTATAAGAAAGGATGAAAATGGCAGCGGGAGCAGCCAAGGAGATGGTACAAGAGGAAGGAAAGAGTCTAAATGTGTCATGCAATTACACAAAAGCCTCATACAAAACCCTTGGCTGAGATCAGAATATCTTTTTAAATCCACTGAAGGTTGTTGAATTGTTCAGCCGTCCAGCATGCTGCACTTTTCCAACTCAATTAAAGCCTGAATATAAACCTTTCGCAAAAAGATATACTCATTTCAGAGATGTCAAGGTAAAACCTTTTGTTTTCATTTGCTTCAAAGGCCAGCATAAGTCAATAAACAGCAAAATCCATGGCTGGTGGGCTGTTTCCATTAAGCGGTGCACTTTTGTAAGCCAGATTAAGCCAAGTCATGCACAGTCACAAGGATGTTCCACAGGTGAGTATTTCCTGTAATGAATATGCAATGAAGGGAATTTGGAATTAACTATGAAGCCGATGTGCAGTTATCAAGGCTTTGCTTGTTGTTTTCACAGGGGTTTCACGACCTGCTGAAAAAAATAATGCAGAGGGAATCAGAATGAAAGGGCAGGTTATGACAAATTATAGTTTAAATCGGTAAGTGCTCATAAGGTGGGCTGCAGGAAAGAGCTGCTATGCCATAAAAAGAGGAGAGGGCAAGTGTTAATGTGACTGCCATTTAGTAAATTCTTGTGATGGACAGACAGTGCCATCTGTTTATGACAGTGGCACACAAGCCAGAGCCTATGAAGGGTGAAACATTCAAAGCAAACAGTAACCCATCAACCTCAGATACAAAAGAATGACAAGAGACAAGAAAGAAAGACTGAGGCGCAGCAGATCCTGAACAGTGAGTGTGCTCGGAAAAGTCATTCATTCTGGGAACCGTGTCACCACCAGGGACTGTGTTGCTCAGTTAAGTGTTATGTGACTGGGTTTGACAGAGAGCAAAACGGCATGAATGAGGCTAATAATATGTATCAGGGTTGATCCAACAAGGAATCCCCTCCTATTCGAAGGGAAAGCCTTTGTGCCCTAATTTACTTTATTTAGAAAAAAAAGACATACTTTCAGTTTTTTACTTGTACACTAGGAACCACTGGCAGTGCTGCGTGTGTGTGTGTGTGTGTGTGTGTGTGTGTGTGTGTGTGTGTTTGTGTTTGTGTGTAACAGGGGCTTCCTTAGAGACACTGAGTCAGAATTCCTAAAGGAGCACTGATCATCTAAGAAGGTTTAAGCTAAAATTATCTAAAAGAGGCATACAATGAGCCTAAAGGATAGTTTTACCACAGTATTTCCATTATATCCATTATATGCATATTCAAAATACACACCCCTATACACACACAAATACATGGAGCAAAGTTCTTCACACAATCCAAAATTTAAGACACAAAACTATCATAATAAAATGTCGGTAGTGGTCAGTCAAATAATCACAGTCTACATCAGCAAATTAGATTCTATTGTAAGTATTGAGTCATACAGAAAACCCAGCAAGCTCATGTGCACTTTTGGATGAAATCTGTATAAAATAATGTTGGCATAGATGGCAGCACATTTTACTCTCTTCAGGAGCTTAAATTAATTATTTAATGCCACATGGATCACTCCATCCCCTCTGTGGAACAAGACATTTTGCCTCCTTCTCTTATCCAAGCTATTCGGAGAAAAAAAAATGTCAAGCTCCTTCAGATGAGACAAAATTTCTGAGAGATTTCGAGCCATGCTGAGAGGCAACTATTAGAGCTAGCTTGGAAATGCAATTTTCAGCACAGGCTGGCATCTATTTGATTCGTTTACTTTTCACACCATTAACTTTATGATTACTTTTGGTCTGAATAGTGGCCATATTTTTGAAGTAGCACACCAAATTATCAATAATGTCACTGTCATGCGTATTCCATGATTCAGCAGCCTGGTGCCGTTTCATTTGAAATTTTTCAGAGCCTGTAGACCCCCAAAGAGTTATACATTGCTGCAGCAGTGTAACCTGAAAATGAAAAATTAAATTACACAATACCAGCTCGAGCTATTTTGAATGAGCTATACTGATTGAGTGCTTATCTTGTATCTCTTTTGTTAATGAAAATGGTTAAACAAAGGAACTACTTTGGAAAGGCCCTGGTTTATTGTTCAGAGTTGTTCAGTTAAATTTTTCATTTCATTTTATTCATGCAATCTTTGGATTGATCACATATTTATCTCACTGAGAGGTCAGATATCACTGCTGTCAAGTGAAAACCACATACAGCATCTCCAAAGTGTCATTTTCTTCAAGTGGAAAAACAATATTGTTTTTAATTTCCCACTGTGCATTTTCAGTTTTTATTTTCATGAACTCAGAGGTTATAGGTCTCCACCCGGAGAGGAGCGCACAGTAATCCCTCAAAGGAAGTTGCAACATCAAAAACAAAATTGGACTTCCAGGGTTTTCATGCAGCAGTGATGATACATAAGTATACTATATTTTCTCCCTTGAAAGGGCATGAACATGCCACTGTACAAAACTCACTAGAAATAAGTTTTTAAAAACAGGTTTTTAAAAAACTTCCTCCCGGGGGAGAATCACAACCCTGGAACTCCCATGCATTTGTGGGAATTGCCCTTTTAAAGATGATTTTCAGGCATTACTGCTTTATCAGTAATGCCTTTATCACAGTGAAGCTGCTATGCCATAAAAAGAGGAGAGGGCAAGTGTTAATGTGACTGCCATTTAGTAAATTCTTGTGATGGACAGACAGTGCCATCTGTTTATGACAGTGGCACACAAGCCAGAGCCTATGAAGGGTGAAACATTCAAAGCAAACAGTAACCCATCAACCTCAGATACAAAAGAATGACAAGAGACAAGAAAGAAAGACTGAGGCGCAGCAGATCCTGAACAGTGAGTGTGCTCGGAAAAGTCATTCATTCTGGGAACCGTGTCACCACCAGGGACTGTGTTGCTCAGTTAAGTGTTATGTGACTGGGTTTGACAGAGAGCAAAACGGCATGAATGAGGCTAATAATATGTATCAGGGTTGATCCAACAAGGAATCCCCTCCTATTCGAAGGGAAAGCCTTTGTGCCCTAATTTACTTTATTTAGAAAAAAAAGACATACTTTCAGTTTTTTACTTGTACACTAGGAACCACTGGCAGTGCTGCGTGTGTGTGTGTGTGTGTGTGTGTGTGTGTGTGTGTGTGTGTGTGTGTTTGTGTTTGTGTGTAACAGGGGCTTCCTTAGAGACACTGAGTCAGAATTCCTAAAGGAGCACTGATCATCTAAGAAGGTTTAAGCTAAAATTATCTAAAAGAGGCATACAATGAGCCTAAAGGATAGTTTTACCACAGTATTTCCATTATATCCATTATATGCATATTC
This sequence comes from Myripristis murdjan, assembly GCF_902150065.1. Classification (NCBI taxonomy): domain Eukaryota; kingdom Metazoa; phylum Chordata; class Actinopteri; order Holocentriformes; family Holocentridae; genus Myripristis; species Myripristis murdjan. The sequence goes on along the minus strand of NC_043994.1, from coordinate 15,790,444 downwards.
AAAATACACACCCCTATACACACACAAATACATGGAGCAAAGTTCTTCACACAATCCAAAATTTAAGACACAAAACTATCATAATAAAATGTCGGTAGTGGTCAGTCAAATAATCACAGTCTACATCAGCAAATTAGATTCTATTGTAAGTATTGAGTCATACAGAAAACCCAGCAAGCTCAAGATATTAAAAAGGTGGGAGACAGAGAGGGGTGACATGCAGCAGAGTGAAAGGATTTGAATTTGAACCGAGCACGTTGCATTTACAGTTTGTGCCTTGTCCAATTGAGCAACCAGGCGACCCAGAAAGGCCCTTTTAGAGATTTTTGCCCCTGCTCCTCTGAGAATCTGTTCACGCCAGTGCTGGAAATAGAAACGTAAAGAAGCTTGATGTAATTTTTAAATCTCAATTCTTCACTCTGTGTAAAGAAGTGCATTACATCTGTCCACTCTCCGCTTTTTTTAGCACTGACCATACATAGAATAGAAAGCACTGAACTTCTCTGGAAACTTAACGATAACCTGGATTTTATTTTGAATGCTGTGACTGGGTTTTATGGAGAACATCTGTCGTGACTGCTGAATGGCACTTTTTTTTTTTTAGGTTTAATATTTTTTTTTAATTCTACCATTCTGGGATTATGTTAATTGAAAACAAACTTAATGTTATTCAGTCCCTTTTCCGGTTAAGAGAAATTTTAATCTAAGTAGCAGCATGACACCAGAAACAACTTATTTCCCAAAGGTTGACCTCTATTTCCACCAATAATTCGGCTCCTTAACCTTTTGCCCAATTTACAACCAGGAAAAGGCTGAGGATCCCTGGCCTTTTCAGTTCTGTGGTCAGGACCCCCTGAGCGGAGCCTCTGATGGCAATGCTCTGCAACGTTTTGTCCACTGCCGCCAACCAGACGCTTATAAAAACATCAGCCTTCCTCTCCGTTGTGAGAGAAGATATATTTGCCTTGATCCACTAGTGAAGTTTGGGCCTCGGCAAGTTCAGCCTTCCTTAAAAGGAGAAAATATGCTCTTTTAGGAGGAAAAAAGAAGAGGGGTGGCAAAAAAGTGGGAGAGGCTAAGAGAGAGAGAGAGAGGAGAGAGACAGAGAGAGAGAGAGAGAGAGAGAGAGAGAGAGAGAGAGAGAGAGAGACTATGTCAGGAACATTCCACGAGCTTTGCAAACAGATAAAGTGGGTGAAAATGACAGAAAATCTAAACGCTTTGCCAAATCCAAAACAGTACTATCTCTGTGCTTCAATAACAAAACAAAATGATAACGTCTTGTTTCTTTAAAAAACACATTCTATTTTCCATTGAGAAACAGCAGTATCCAACTTGAACCATTATTACAGAAAAATTAATTATATCTTGATGGGGAAAAAAAGATTTTTATCTTTCCAAGAAAAAGACATTGATTTCCTAGTAAACTTTCTGATATACACTGGTCTAATCAATAAAAGACGTAATGTCCAAATGCAGTCACTCAAGTCTTTTGAAAAGGCCTTAAAATCAACTCGTGTCTGCTATTCAGTTCCTGTTTTATCACCATTTTTAATGTGTAGGGCTATTATAAAACAGATATGGTAGAACAAAACACCAGTCTCTATCAAAGAGAGAGAGCAAAACCAAATTAAAATGAATGAAGTAGGGGAGAGTCTGCGGTTGACAGAGCCCTGTCTTTGAGCCTAAGTTCAAAAAACCTATTGCTAAGAGGGAGAATCCTTTTTTTTTTTTATTTGGTCATTAACCTTCTTTTCAATGCTATGGCAATTACTAAGAAATCATGCAAAACATGCAGCGCTCCCTTATCATTATGAACATCTGCTGTCTTTTCAAATCTCCGATCACCCTTTTTTTCCACTGTAACTTGAAGATATTATCTCCAATAAAACAGTCTCATGACCAAGACAATAATGCAGAATCCTCTCCAAATGTCAAAATGTCATAACAGGGAAAATCCTCCAGTCTTATCCAATTGAGCAGCAGCTGACATTTTGGAGACGGTGGATTTTTGCAGGATCCTGGTAATGAGAAGCTTCCTTTAAAAATCCCACTCTCCTGAGAATCTCTTAATGGAAGTAGCTATGTAAAAGGTTTGCAATGAGGATGATTATCTTATTGACAATGGTCATTCTACTCGAGGGTCTACATGTTGTCCTCATCAGATGTGTTGAGCCCGACTAGATCATCAAGCTGGCGAAAGCTACACATCTATTCACCTGAGTAAGAAAAAAAGCCACAAGAAAAGTGTGGGGCGGTGGGGGGGAAGGAGTGTGCTCTTTGTGCTGGTGCAACAAAGCAGTGACAGGTATAACAAAGACTAATGGCTTTTTCCTGTTCAAATAAATAACCTTCTTCAATGTTGAATCGTCTTTGATGAAATCCTTAGAGCGTTGTTTGCCTGCTTGTCAACAGGATAATGCCATTCATATCTGACACATCTGGTCTGTCTGCAGTCTGCAAGCTTTTTCTTCTGGTTTGTCATGTACACAAGCAGAACACCAGAAACATTTTAATTAGGTGTTGTAATAGAATTAAAAGAAAATATCAGCCCAATTAAATCTATGTTGCACACGCCCATTACACAGACATGTGACTAGACTTTCCAAATCAGCATGTAAAAGCTTGATTAAAGTGGCAGAAAATGCACAGAGCTTCACTGTGTATTACCTGCGAGCTCTCATGGAAAAGCCAAGAAAATGAATTTTTATTGACCACCAGGAGAGTAAGTGTGTTGACTCATAACAACAAAGTCTTGAAGGTTAAACAGTGGGCAGCTGTTTTAGTGCCGGTGTCTTTTTGAGACAGTGACCTCATATTGCATACCAAGTTTGGGAAGAGAAAAGGTGTTTGTTTGAGAATTAAAGACCCTACTAGAGAGAGAGAGAGAGAGAGAGAGAGAGAGAGAGAGAGAGAGAGAGAGAGAGAGAGAGAGAGAGAGAGAGAGAGAGTACTTGTAGGCAAAACATAAAGTAAACATAACATGGAGGGCCTGCTAATGCTAACACTACTTCTTTTTTTATACAGTTTGGATAACACAGCCATCAGTACATTATACAGAGCTGCCACCACTTGTAGCCCAACTCAAATGCCAGTTCTCTGTCTTTGACTTTCAATGGATGTCATGTGTCATGTTCACTTGTTTCAGAAAATACATTAGGCTACATCAATTTCAAAACAAAAAAAGAAAAAGTACTGTTTTTTGTTTTGCTTTGTTTTTGCCTTTGCAAGTACTGTACTGTCACTTTTTCTCTCATTTTCAGGGAAAGGCCCCTACGTGCATGATGTGTGTGTGTGTGTGTGTGTGTGTGTGTGTGTGTGTGTGTGTGTGTGTGTGCGCGCGCGCGTGTGTGTGTGTGTGTGAGAGAGAGAGAGAGAGAGAGAGAGAGAGATATTATGTAATGAGCTGTAGGCAGAGATCACAACCGCAACCATATGTGCTACAGGTGCCCTACCTGCTGCGCTACACACGCGCACACATGCATGCACGCCAACACACGAATACATACACATACGCACGCACGCACGCACACATGCAGGCGTGCATACATACACAGCATTACGCACGAGAATCAGAAATCTATGACAACGGGACACCATGCGATCCGTCTCTGTGCACCTACTGCGGGCTTTTGTGGTAGAAAGGTAGGGTGACATGGCTCAGATCCTGGATGTCGAAGGCTGTGGGTTCAGCAGAAATCGCCTGCCTCTTCGTCCTCTGCTGCTCGTGCAGCTCAGTCTGTTTGTGGACCTGCTGGGTTGCCGGTTTGATAACGGAGCGGTATTTGTCCAGCTCGTTCTGCAGTCTCTGGATAAGCTCGTCTTTCTGGTCGAGCTCCAGTTCCAGCTCGTCTATGAGCGCGTCCCGCTGGCGCAGCTCCTCAATCTTCTCCTGGAGTGCGTACTGCAGGTCGCGCAAGGTGCCCATCTCTGCTGGCAGCCAAGATGGACTTCACAATAAGTTTATCGAAGGGTGTGCAGTCGATTCTTTAACCTCTCCCCTCTGCCTTTCTGCCAGTAAACTTTATCCGGCATTAACAGCTTCGCAGGATGCAAGCCCCTCTTTCTCCTGAAGCGGAATCCTCGAGGCTCTCCGTCACAAGCTGCCTGGGAATCTAGACGTAGGTATGTTCAGTGGATGCCGCGACTGGCAAGGTGAAGCCGGGAAGCACCTCAGCTAGAGACATACAAAGTTTCCTCTCTCTCTCTCTCTCCCTCCCTCTCTCTCTCCCTCTCCCTCCCTCACTCCCTCTCTCTCTCGAGACGGTGTGACAGCGGAGGACCGTCCTCTCCAAGTGCGTCAGGCTGCGACCCGGAGAGAGCGCATGGCGAGAAGGGCGCCTACAGGAATCTGTGGTACAATGCAGTCTGCCCGCCTGCCACGCCACAGAGAAGCGTGCGCTCATATGAATAATGGACTCGCTGAAGAAACCACTGCTCAAGGAACCATGCCATCATACCTCAATAACCCGCCTCGAGGCTGTCGAGCATGAGTTACAAATAGATGAGCATAGACGCCTTAATGGAAGTTGAGTTTGATGGAAATTTAATGAAGCCTTATGCAAATTAAACAATAGGCTACATTTTTCATCCATTTACTGCTTTTTACCCCCGAGGGTGTGGGGCAGGTGGGGACGTCCTCGTTGAACTTGTTTGTACTGTATTGTAGTTGAAAATATTATGTGCCAATTTCAAAATCCCAACATAGCCCAATCCATCATCCCACTAAAGTCTCCCTAGTGAGAAAAAAGTAGGCCTACAAACACGTTTCCATGCATGATAAGTGACAAAGAATTGCTACAAATTTCTCAATGTCCAGTTTTGCAAATATGTTTATTTGGCTGACGCATTCACGGGCCAGCAAGCCAAAGCGGACTGAATGAAAATATGAAGACTGCCAAAGATTAAAATGGGCATGAAAAAATGTAGCAGCAGTGGGGATGCGACTCAACAGCAGCTCCCCGCCACAATCTTTTCTTAATGTTGTGTGTCTTGACTCTAAACACCACTGTTGTCTGTTCACATTATTCAAATGACTCATCTGGAGCTCAGTGAACAACAGTTGGCCTCATAAGCTCTGCACAAATTCTGAGGAGGAGATTGTCAAGGACAATCTGATAGGATAAAGAGTTAGGGAGACAACAATCATTGGGGTTGTGAGAATGAGAATCCACAAGATGGCAACAAGGACAGAGAGGGGTAATTTATTATTTATTTAGGATTTTTTTAGGGACATGAGTCGTTTCATTGTAACTACTTGAAGTGTTTGGCAAACAGCATCTTATCTCATAAAAAAAAAAAAAAAAAACACGTCAACAACCTTAGAGCTTGGTGGCTTTGGTCTGATAAAAGATCACAGCTGCCCTCTTGTGGTGGAATATGATGAAGAGTAAAGTCAACAAATCATTTACAATATTGTTGCATCATGCCTCTGTTTGACCTATAGGTACAGTCATTGACATGATATTGTGCCCACTATTTAACCAGTGGACAAAGGCTTAGATATCAGATACATAGGCCTAATGTCTAAAGTGTGTTACAACACCAGCAACTAGTTTCACTAAAATAAAACTAGAAGTGAAAGTGCCAAAGTGAAATCCTGGAGAAAGAGTGGGATATACATTTCCAGTTGAATGATCTGAGTAAAATAAATTCAGCACCAGAGCAGCAGTCTCAAGGTTGGCCGGCTCAGACATCACAGAGATAAAGAATAAATTTAAAATTCCCAGTGTGAGACGACAGTGACTCAACACCCCAACTCATGAAGAGGGGCGATGCATCTGTTCAACATTAAAAACTAAAATTTTTTTGACTATCTCTGCCAAGTAAGGGACGCAGGGTTCAAGCTTGAGCGACAGACGGTAGAGTGACGCTGCACACCAAGAAACCTCATGATGCAGGTGTCTGGCTCTCTCCATCATGTTTACGTCCTCTGAGCTGGCCTGCTGCATCCCCATCGCCATCCTCATCCTCTCACCATGCAAAAGGCCGTCCCACTGTCCTTCAAAGCACCTCTGTCCTGGAGACACTGGCTTTAAATTTCACCTCCCTAACCATTCAGCTCAGCCCTTTCCTATGCAGATCAATAGAAACAGGATCCGTCGCTCCATGCTGCGGTAATCCGATGAGCGGGGCGGGCTGCCGACTGGTGCCACGTTCTGACACTAATGGGGGTCACACCGTCTCCGACCCCCGGCGACCGAGCGGGCACGGCGCAGGTGGACATCCTGGTCCGGCAACGTTAGATCACCTATCAGGATAGTCCTTCACTATAACGCTCGAATGCAACCGAGCTGTCTCTACTGGTGTAAATCAGCTCAAAGTCCAACTATGGCCTTGGTCGCACTGACATTATTTTCTGTCATTGTGTCAGTGCTTACAGTGCGTTTATTTTCCATTTCAGTGTAACACTGTACAGAATGTGCCTTTGTGTTTCACGGGAATCTGCAATTACCTTCCCCCAGCGGGATTTGAAACAAGTATTTGTGCCCCATCACCTCAGTCTGCACATTACAGGGCACTTACAGAAGCCCGGCCACTGTTGTTCATTTGCACTAGGAAGATCAACTGATATAGGCTATGGTTAATTACCTGTCTGTAACAGGATAATTATTTTCTTGCGGCTTGTCACTCAGTCCCAGCTTGCTCAAACAGACAAACAGGACACAAACACAAACACACCCACGACTGTTTCTCAATGAAACCGGATCATTCATGAATCTGCCTCATTCTGACAGCCTCTCTCCTGGTGTTTCTTGTAATAGACGCATATGAGCATCAGTGTGTGTGACAGCAAAACAGGATCTGTCTTAGTTTATTAATGCAAATGAAGATTGGAAATTGTCTAGACATCTTAACAAAATTAACCAAATTGTCTATCGCATCTTAATTCAGTTAGATTCGGAGTGATTTGTGAGTATAATGTCGATGTGGCAAGTCATTTGTCTTGATGTGATTATGGTGTTATAAAGGGAGTTGAAAGATTAGGCGATGAGAAGATCAGGCATAGAGAATAAGAATATAGGACTAATACACAGCAATCAGACCTATAACTTTTTTTCTGATCAGGTGTATTTGATGCAACATTTAAAGTGGCCCATGATAGGCTGAAAATAGGTGAAGGTGCAAATTGATCAGTTACAGGCCTTCAGCATGATACTCTGAGGCTAAAATGAGCACCTAAAGGTGATGAAGGAAGCATATGGTAAAACAAAGCGTTTTCTAATGGAGTATTAAATATCCTCAGACATGCACTTCGGGTCCTCGGCGTCCAGCTCCTAAAAGCCAATAATGCATCGTACTTCCTCCTCTCTGTGTCCTGTGGGAATGCCGTGATGGATCTGATCAATTAGGAGCTCTTTCTGAAGCTCGCCTTGGAGCTGCGTCATCGCCCCCAAGAATGAAAGTGCTCGCCCATTCATGGCAAGCGTCTTCATCTCAGGACACAGAAATGAGACACAGTGACACAAGAAAAGCAAGCGTGCGTGCGTGCGTGTGTGTGGGAGGGTGGGTGGGTGTGTACAGAGCTCAAATCATGAATCTAAACACATCAATTTTCAATTACATTTCTGGTGTAAGAAAGAAGTCTGCAGTGCCTAATAACTCACACTGATCACATTTACGACCAGAAATCGTCCTCCCAGCAGCGCAAAAATAGTCAGGACAAGGTGTTTTCAGATGGGACACCGGAGTGTTTCTCTGTTTGTTTGAAATTACAGACCTCGTGGTTCATCCACATTAGGCTTAGCCATTTTAAACCACATTTCAAGTTAAAGAAGAAACAAAACATCACCCAAATAGGTTATAGGCTGAACCATCTTACCAGTCGGACTTGGCATATTTCCTAAAAGATTGCCTAGACAGGTCTTGGTGCGTTTGAGGCTCCGCAGAGATCCCTTGCGCCCTGCGGGTCCTCGGTCCAATAAGTTGAGCGCTGGGCAAAACGGACTGACATTTGTGCAATTTTCTTTTCAGTTCTTGTATCTCGTCTTCCCTGTCCGCCAGACGCCTCTCCAAGTCCCGAATCCTCTCCTCCTTTAGCAGCAGGATCTTAGCAAAGTCCTCCTCCAGGTCACTCATGATGAAATCTGCGTTAAACTTTGCTACGATTCTCCGTGATACAAACAATAACTCCAATACTCGCACAGGTTGGCTCAAAATCCTTCCCCCAAATGCGCGCTGGGTTTGTGATGCTCCGCGATTCCCGCTGAGTGGCCACTTGTTTATTTCGGAGCGCCTCGGAAGAAAAGAGGAAAGCGGTGTTTAAAACAGAGGAGCGGACGATTGATGGACCAGCGCAACGCTACAGTCCACCAAGCCTCCAGGGAGCAGCTGATGATCCTTCATTGAGAAACCAATTACAGCAGCTCTTCCTCTCCAAGGACGCAGACAGGCCGTCAAACTGGGCACTAAGTCGCCAAGAGCCGAGACTGCACATGTGGCTCACCGCCTTTCGCGCTGCAAAGCCATCAGAGAGGTATTTGTCGCTGCTGTCAAATATTTGTTTACCATCTTCAGCATGCCTTGCCCCCTCAGCGAATAGAAGCGCCATGCAAAACACCCCCCTCACCTCGCCCGACTTACCCTACTGCAAAAAATCAATTGTCCTGCACCCGAACCCGATTTACGCATTAGACAATATGGGTTATTGATTGTTAGCAATGCTCACATTTTATACTGGACAAGCCAGTGAAGTCAAAGTATTCTCACAAATCTATAAGGAAAATAATATATTCCTATAGGAGCCTAAATCTGTGTATTGTACGTCATTGTGAGTTTACAGACACCACGAGGTCGTTTCACCTTAATATCAGTAAATACTAAATATTAATAAATTTAATAATTTTATCAGAATTTTTTAAAAAGTCAGGCTATATTTGGATTGCATCATTCATTTTTTTGTTGGAGAAATATATTTCTGTTCCTGTGAGAGCTTTTACCCTAATCCCTAACCCTAACCCTTGCTAATTACCTCATCTTAACTATATAAATAAATAAATGAAGTTTGGCTACCAAAACAAAAGGGCGTGGAATGTGTCACACAGCATTTAGACAGACCCACATCCCATGACAAAGCACAGATTAGTTTACTTGGCTTTGAGAAAGGCTAATTAACTAATTATTGGCTTCTTAGAAACAGTTTTAAAGGGAGTGACAGAATGGGTGGTAATGGTCGGAGAGGAAAATAGTTTGTCAAATCGCATCCTACGCGAAATAAACTTTAAAACGACATGGAAGTTAATCTGCAAGTGATTACGTGTGCTGTGTCTTAGTTCATCACTTTCATCTTTAATATACTGTGTGTAATGTGTGGTGCTCTGTAATTTTAGTAATCACTGCCTCTCTCTCTCTCACACACACACACACACACACACACACACACACACACAGAGAGAGAGAGAGAGAGAGAGAGAGAGAGAGAGAGAGAGAGAGAGAGAACTTCCTGTAAGATTAATCTTCTAACAGAGCCAGCCATTTCTATGCATCATTTTTCATCCTACTGCCTAAATTTGTTTCAACTCAGTGAATTCATTGACAAAAAAGAGGAGCTGGTCGCTAGGGGGATATTTTATTAAGATTCTGAGTTAAAAATAGAGTGAACACATCTTTCATTTGCCAGTGTAGTTCATCATATCTTAACCATCTCCAGCTTCTCCTCTTATCCTGAACGCCTCTCATAGTCCAGAGTAGATGAATGCTTTCCCCTGCCATGTGTGTCCATGTATAGTTCTGTTTGCAGAGTGTTGTACACTCATTGTTTGACATCTCTTCATCCCCCTATGTGGAGGTCTCTCAACGCAGTCTCTCAAACAGCACTTGGAGGTCTAATAGTGCTATTTGAAGAGCTATACCTTCAAGCATTTTCATCTGAATGAATCTTGGAAGCATAAGTTCAAGGGAGAAAAACCTCTTTGAAGCACACACAGACTCCATTTAAACCTTTATCTCTCATGTCAGACTGTAAATAAAATGAATACAGCAAAGATGATGGCTGTGACTGTACAGTTATCAATGTGGGAATTGATGATCATTTAATTGAACAAGGATTAGTCACTTTAATCAGTGTGTGGTAAATTAAATTAAGTGTCGTAATATGTAACCTTATCAATGGGGGATGTAGTAACAGAAAGCTATTTGATTAACAGCATCGTCTCACACCCTTGTCTGATTAAAAATGTTATTGTTATTATGATTATGATTATTTAACAATCTCTTGCCCTCTTTCCTCTACAGTCTCTTTAAATGGACTAGCGAGTGTCTGCATTCACACACACTCATTTCATCATCAGCATGGCTATATCAGTATGTTGCAATGGCCCAAATAGCTATGTGTATCTGTGCCATCTCCAATCTCAACTATTTCCATGTTTACATTGAGTGAGTAATGCTGCACTACCAGTTTTAGCTTGTGTTGTGCAAGCATTGCATGGGTCATCTCCCTTGAAAGTCTTGGGTTAGGTAATGGGCGCCGAGTTAACCTCATGGCTCACAGCAATAGGCTCTTTGAATGAGTGTAAGCTGCTGTTCATGTGTGTCATTGAACCTGGGTGATTCGCAGAGTGTTGATGCACTGTAATAAAGTCTTTTTTCGTCTTTTGTCTTTGCAGTGTTTTTAAAGCGTCTGGTCAGAGAAAGCCGGTGCCCTCTCTTTTGCCTCAGGGACAGATCAGCTTACGGAAGAGAAGGGGGCAGACATTAGTCACTGTTTTCCTGTAATACACACACTCACACACACACACACACACACATACACACGCAAGAGTGAAGCAGAGAGTGAGAGAGACGGGTATCATGGGTATACCCAGACATATGCTAGCACATCATTATCACCCACGCACACAATTGCATACAAAGATTTACGTAACCATTCACAAAGCTAAAATCCCTACACACAGGCAAACACGCACACACACATACAAACACACGCACACACGCACAGCTGCCTGAATGGAAGCACCCCAAGGGGATTGATGGTAGAAGTAGCATGTGGCTGTGCCTCTGGAGCCTTGGCTTCCCCTTGAGCCCCCGATGCTTTGATACTACATATGACTGTGTTTTCCGTGTCTCTGGTGCCCGTCCCAGTGAGACACCACCAGCCAGCCTTTAGCCTGGGCTCGCCATCCCTGAGGGGGAGAGATAAGTACCGGAGGAAAGAGAGAGAGACACTCCACACTGCATGAGAGAAATACTTAAGACTGTGGCATCTATCTGTAAACCTCCTTATACTGCAGCAAGTCCTGCACTTCAGCATTAATGCCATACTCCAGCTTCACATCACCATCACATCAGTGCAGTTTCACACTGTAACATGATATCATATCACAAGCTCCAGATTGATCACTTGGCTCACGTCGGGGATGGATAGAACCAGAGCTCAGGAAATTGACTTAGCAAACACTATAATGATACTTCCTCCCTGCCTTCCTGCATTAGCACTGTCAAAATGAGATAGGTGAGGATAAGGTCTGGTGCGCTGTTTTTGTTCGTAATGCAGCTCACACAAAAATGTCAGACTGAAAGTGAAAAACTGTATTGTGAGCACCTGGCAATAAATGTGCAAGAGGATGATGGATCTGCCGTGTAGACGGAGAAGAAGAGCGTCTGCGAGGTGAGCAGAAGGTCAGGGGTCGCTGGTTGGAATGTTGCTTTCCCGTCATCTGCCAGGTGTGCTGGGAGAATAGCTGTGTAAATTACTTGAGTCACGTGACCATGTTTTCTCACAATGGCGTCTCTTTGAACGTCAGCCAGATATAAAATTTGGTGGCAAAAAAGAAGTCATCATTTTTTGTCAGGCAGTTGCAATTCCAAAGCCGTTTTGACAGTCAAATGAACCATGAACGTCCATTGTTTTTTTGGTGATGTGAGATGTAGTGGCATTGGTAAATGTTTGTCTTTGAATAACGGAAAAGTGTTTTGCCATTGTTGTTACAGCCTTTTTGTCTTTGTCACTGAGGTTTTCTAATTTTGATCGGGACATGGATTCCAAGGTGTTAGCCTTTGGGCAAAGCAGAGAAGACTGGCAGGAGCAGGAGACAGACAGACAGACAGACAGACAGACAGACAAGTCTGCGTCCTTCAGCTTGTCATTCCAACCAGTCCACCCCAGGTCACTCTTACATTGCCTGATTTTGTCGGGGGAAAATAGAGGCTGTGCTCTCTGTGTTCATTCAGCTGAAACAGGATTTATTTTCTGCCCTTGCAATTATTCTCGGATGGAATGGAGGTGTCTGTTTTCACGCCTGTCCCAAATCGTCTGACACTGTACTGAACTGTGATCAAACGTTTTTGATGTTGTTATTCAGCATCCTTTCAGGAAACTTTCCTTTTACTTTTTTTCAGTGCATTTTTTTCAGTGCCCTAAGGCAGTGGTCCCCCACCCAGTCCTCAAGGACCGCCTGTCTCGCAGGTTTTTGTTTCAGCTCTGCTCTTTCACACCTGATCTATATAAGGGCTTCATGCTGACTGGTTGAAGCAGATCCACCTGAACAGGGCGTGCAGGAAGATGCGTGGGCCTTAATTGGGTGAGGTGTGCAAGAGCAAAGCTGAAACCAAAACATGCAGGACAGGCGGTCCTTGATGACTGGGTTGGGGAACAGTGCCCTAAGGCATGTAATGGTGGCCTTTACCGGCCTGGTGGTTTAAGACAGGATTTTTCAGGCATTTCGCTTTTGTTAAGCCGTGGACCCCCAGCTGAGGCGAATTTGTCCTCGGGCCCCTGACATGAAACAATATTTTTGTTTGTGTCAAGTATCAAATTGTTTAGATGTCATATTTGAGCCCTGACAAATAGATTCAAAGTGGTGAGATTAAAACATGATGTTTTAAAAAATCATTGATACTTGTTGTCACATTTGAACAATTTCTAATGAATTAAATTATGGTGAAATTAGACTATTCCTCATTTTGCTGATTACCACCACTGGAAGCCACTCAAGTCCTGAACTCTACTCTTAAAACCAGAGCACTTAAGTGATCAGGCAATAAATAAAGAAAGGCAAACATTCAGTCAGGTATAGTGCAATATTTTGATGAAGCTTTCTAAAAGCCTTGGCCTAGTTCTCCTGCAGATGTATTAAGGCATTGTTTGCTCTGATTGCCTCTCCTTTGTCGACTGAAGATCAGTATTTACTTCATTCATTCCACTTCATTCATCTGGTTCATCAAAATGCTTTTAGCAAGTTCTCATTTGGCCTCCATGCTCGTGACACATCTTTAAGAATGGAAAAATGAATCCAAAAACATGTACTCATGGCTTTATTGATTCTGATCTCGAGTAATGGGCAAAGCCCTGCGTGTATTGAATGACAAGATAAATGTTATGTAAGCCGTGGAGAATCCCTCATCTTTCCTCCCCAGCTTGGGTTTGCTGCGGCTCCACTAAAGCAACAAACTAGTATAGTGGGGGAGTGGTGTGGATGTAATGGGTGGTTGTGTGTAAAATGAAATGACCCTGCTGACATCTCTACCTTGCCTCAAGCCTCCCACAGTCTCAGTCGTCCTCTCTGTTTCTGACTCTCCCCCTGTGTGTTTGTGTCAGTAAAGCACATGTTTGAAAAGGTCATCACCTGGGCCACATTTAAGGTGAATAACAGCCGGAGTGGATGGGTTAGCTGTGATTTTTTTCCCTTTGAGCAGGAAGCATGTATGTTATGAGGAGTAGCTGTCTTCTCCGTAGAAGAACCCTCATTACGTAATTAGCTGTAAACACACCTGAGTGATGAGTCACATCACGGGAGCGCTGGGGCCCACTAGCACGCTGTTATCGGGCTGTTTGCAAGGAATGTGTTTAAATGGAGGCTTGTTTGAGAGAGAGAGAGCACGTCCCTGGGTGTAAACTACACCATATGTTGGCTATACATCTGGCTTTAGGCCAAAGCATTCATTCTTCCACTACTGTCAAGAGAAGAATGTGATTTATAACTGAGCTCAAACACAGGCATCCAACCTTATTATCAGAGCATACCATGCTATTTAGTATTGAAAACTCCCTGCAGTGTTTTTTGACCAGCAAGTGGACAGAAGGCAACACCGAGCGGCCTCACAGTTGAAATAGTTGGAAGACAGTAGCAGTTGTGAGCTGGTGGGCTTGCAAAGCGAGCAGCTATTGCACCACTTGAATTCCTCTGGCACATGCCTATCTCTGCAGGACACTTGGCATACTGAGCAAGCTGTGCACAACCCAAACATAACCATGATGACACCGCGAGACGCAATTATCCCTGGTATGTTTATCCAAATGTAAGAACTAATGTAAAGTCATGGCAGGGGTGTCTGGAGCCAACTCTGACAGCGCTGCCACAGCACGCCTTCACTTAAACACGCTCATAAAAGTCAGAGGAGCTATAGATAGACACAGGCAGTCAGAGGGACAACCATAAATCAGTAGGAGACCTCTGGGGCCCTACCAGATAGGGTCCTCAGATGGAGCAGCTTAGCTTGCTGCCATTTCTCTGACACCCTCCTGACCAAAATAAACCACACTACTGATCAGTATGTCTGAACTAAAGAGCTGGCTGTTAATTGTTTTCTTTTATGCTTTATGCCCAGAGGCCAGTTGTTGTGCTTCCCTGGCCAAAACAGTGACCTGAATTATTTTCTCATGCCTTTTGAACACCACTAACATGCAGGAGAAGCCTCTCTCCTTCCCATGAAGCTGATCCTGGCCGCCGTGTGCCCAAAGGGCCTCCACATTCCTGGCTCAGCTGGACATTCAACAGGCCACCACCTGCACCGTGTCAACAACCAAAGGCTTTAACTGCGCAGGGTTAACAATTTCCCCCTCGCTGTGAAACCATTTACCATCACCCTTACTGGAAGGTGCCGTAAAAGAAATGCCTGAGAACACTGAGGCACAGAGGAGAAGGATTGTAAGAATCTACATGGTAGGTTGTTTTGGGAATCCATTAGTAAAGGTAAATCAAGAGGGAGAAAAGACAAAATGGATGAGGCTGAGTGAGATACACAGAAATGGTGATGGGCAATGGGCAAAAAACGGATGTAATACCAAAGGTCTATATGGAAATGCTGAGGATAGGGACAAAGGAATGCCAATTTTTCTTGGGTAAGCTCATGTGGCTAAAGCCAAAAACAAAGGAGTTGATGCCTTCCAGTGACATTAGCCCATGACTGTGCATGGTAACAGTGGGGGTTGAGGGGGTGGCAGGGTTGTTTAGGGGTGGGGGGTGGGGGTGGGAGACATGCCGTCTTGCCTCAGCTGTCACCTCTCAGCCTGTGGTGGAACAATGTGAGAAAAATGCCCGCACTCTGTCTCAGGCCCAGATCCACATGCTGAGATTTGTAAGCCACATAAGAGCAAAGCCGAGGGAATAGCGACTCCTCCTTTTCTAGTTTATCTTTGTTCTTCTGTGGATTGTATTTGTGCAAATCAATAGTTGGCCCTTAGAGAGCAAATGGACACTGAATTGCAATCATTTTTTGAGCTGAAAACGCCACTTCCAGGGGCAGAAAATTGTTGTGGCAATGCTCTCTATTCACTGAAACTTTCATCGGCATTGCACTTCTGGCTACACTTCAATCAGTGATGTCAAGGCACTTTCACCTTTGGGGGTGCCTAATCAGAAAATATTACTGCTGCTGTGTGCTGATGGGTGATTTGTTATCACAGATAAATGCCACTATTCTTTCTCACTCCCTAGCCTCCTTTTTTTTTTTTTTTTTTTTTTTTTTTTAAATCAATTTATCTTTCAAAACTGTGTGCTGGGAGAAGATTACCTGAAAACGCTCTGTCTTTATTTCAGTTCACTATGATCCTTTGTGTTCCAAAAATATATGTCCTCCTTGTTGTTCAAGAGGTTGATTGACAGAAAGGATACAAAAGATAATCTTGAATTTTCCTTTTCAGCTGCATGCCTCTTAAATGCACAGATGCTTTGATGTCAGATTCAAGAAACCCTCCTTTAGCAAGAAGTAGCTACCTCGCCATTGATTACGTGCAAATTTAATTTCCGCGTTTGCATGACAAACACAGGACTGATTGATATGAGCAGCGATAGGGATCATGGTTATCTGCGTCTGCCCTCACATTGTCGCCGATTTGCGCTGCGTTGCAGTTGCCTAGGAGCCAGCAGTGCCCTCTTCATTTCCAATCGACATCACATGGCGCCAGAGGAGCTCACCCAGAATAACTGGACAGGCCTCCGGAGAGAACTGCTCACTAATGTAATATGCACTAGCTGAGTGGCCATCTCTTACACAGATCTCACGGAAGAGTGTGAGAGTTACAATGATATTAAGAGAAAAAGAGAAAGAGCGAGTGAGAGAGAGACATTATTTAGATATGCTTGGGTGAATCTCTGCCTATATGTTACATAACAGCCTGCACTCACACTGAATTTTATCAAGAGAGGCCCTTGTGACTTTGCAAATGCAGTGGAAATCTGGTAGCCAGCACTATACATTTCACCTTCTGACCAATGCAAAAGCTGTGAAATCTGATTGTCTGCAAATCAGATAGTCCTGCTGGCCATGCCAATATGGCAGCACAATGCTCAGAGACGTCATTAACAGAAGTCAGTCATCACCCAGCATTTTTCAATGGAAACGCGAGCAGCATTGACAAAAACAATACGGTTTTGATCTCAAGCGTAATTCCAACCAGCATTGCCTCATAAGGCCATGGCTGAGTCAAAGGTATTTTCCCTTGCTTTTTATTACATTAACCATTTGTCTTTATTTATAGTTGAGCAAGAGGTAATGTTCCCACAGACAAAAAGCATCATCATTTGACATGGTAGGGTTTGCAGCCAGCGCGGTAAGTGGAGAGTCAGATACATAAATCAGCTTTAGCAACAGTAAAGATAGAAGACTGAACTTGGCTTCCCAGGCTGTGCTAGAGACAGAAAAAAAGCCTCAAACTGAGCAGCTAAGGAACATCAGAAGTAAGTGTTTTCCTTTGATTTTCATATCAAAGATTAAAGATTAAGACTAATACATTCAAAGTAACAGTCCTCTTGAATATTGTTTGATGGGCAGAGCCACTCAGCCACGTCGTGATTTATTTGTCTGTGGGTTTTTTATTTATTTATTTATTTTTTTGGTTGTGATGCTGTTTTCCTGTTTCCCCCCCCACTCCCACCCCCTCTGCTCCACAGAGAGGCCAGAGCGCCGGGTCAGCGGCAGATCAGCAGCCCCTGAAGCTGGTAAAGGGATCCAGCATCTTGTTCAAGGACATTTTAAGCCAGGCAAATGCTCATCGTCACAGGGGCTTGAACCCCGGCCTTCCAAATGAAAGACTGTCTCTGTGGTCACTGTGCCACCCTGCTGTCTGCTTTGTCAAAAATGGTCATTATTTTGTCCCTGGTTAACAGCATGACAGTCACATACAGCATTACATAAGGTATTAGTCATTGCTTTGTAGAGTCTGTATTTCTTGCTGACATTTTCCTGTCTTCTCATATGCTTACCAAGGCTTTGTTCTTCCTATATCTGTTAAATGCTAGAGTTTTAAAAGCCACAATATCATTTCAGATCACACAGTTCTCTGGGTTTTTAGGGCTTTTGGTGTTTGAAAGTGATCCATATGTAGCATAGGCAGACGGTGGGCCTTGATTTGAAGGTTCAGATTACAGTGATTGCTAAGAGACCATGCTCAGTGCTTTTCACTAAGCCACTGAGAACATCGAAACATCAAAAAGAGGAAGGGGGGGGGGGGGGGGGGGGGGGGGGGGGGGGCATTTTCAGCTGACATGGTGCAGTTGGCTACAGTATTTGAAAATCATTCCCTATTGATTGTGCTGATGGGCCTTTTGGACTCCATTTAAGTTTAGGTCTTGATTCTCATTCTATACATATATTGAGCCTTGGAAGATTTCAAGAAAATGTACATATATAAATGTTAACTGAATCGCTCACTATATGCATTAAATTTGGGCAAAACACATAAATATTAGCCTGGCCACTGAAACAGGAGAACAAAAAAAATCCATCACTGTGATCAATATTTACCTGCACAACTGTAGTTATCTATACTGTGAGCTGAACAGGTCATTATCTAAGTGACACTCTGATGAACAGGATCTGACAGGCATCAGTCTGCCATCTGCTCATCCCTAAGTGTCAGCAATATGGCCTATTTCCAAATCTCCCTTGCTAAAAATAAACTTGTCAAAAGCCACAGATAAAAGTGTCTTTCCAAGGATGATGTATTGAAGTCAGCCCTCGAGCAGGTAAGGTAGAGAGATTACCGAGGATGTGTGCCTGTATTCAGTCTGTCTGCTGTGGCAGCACTGATGGTGAGGAGGCCTATCGACAGATGGCTCAGGGACCGTTTCCATGCGCCATGAGAGTGTTCCCTCAGTTGGTGCAGGCTGACTTTTGACATGTTACACCACACATTATGTCATTCTCACAGAGACTTGACAAGACTTGAAAGATAAAAGACGATATTGCAAATACAGGCACAAATCCCGTCTTTGCAGCACTTGTTATTAAGTTGTAATCTAACATGGTTTTAAACCTGGGATCTTCTGTGACTGTGACATGCCCAGGGTTGACCTCCACAAGTGAAAATCACCACTGTGTCACGCTGGCAGTTATAACAGCCACTTACTGAGTCTGCTCCCCAGTGGTGGATAGACTGGAACTGCAGGGCTATTTCAAGTGTGTTACTGTAGAGCAGGGAGTGCTGGTCCAGCTGACAGAGCATGGTGAGATGAGCAAGCCTTAAAGCAAGGATGAACAATAGTAGTTATTTGGAACGAAGTGTGCATGTGTGTGTGTGTGTGTGTGTGTGTGTGTGTGTGTGTGTGTGGGTGTGGGTGTGTGTGTGTGTGTGTGTGGGTGTGGGTGGGGTGGGGGTAGGCCGCTTGTCAGGGTCAGCTACAGGGAGAACATTACACCTCACCAACACTCATAATGGTTTGTATGATGGTGATGCTATCATTGCCAATATCAATCACTGTCACCATCTTCAGCATCACCGCCCACATTCTCGCTGCGTCCAGAGTGCCTTGATACTATCTTAGACTCGCTCGAGAGGAAATTTGAAGTGAAATGTTTGCTGTGAGAGGCCTCAAAACTGCACAAAGTCTACTGTCACGGTTTAAAAGGACTATAACACGTCCTGACATGACACTGTGATGACACTATTTGGGCCTTTTTGCAATCGCAGCAAATTAGAACAAAAACAGCACTGTGTCCATTCAGCAACAGCATATTGGGTATTCTGACAGCTTTCAAAAAAAAGATTTTGATCAGAGGAGGGCATGCATTCTCATCCACGTGCACCATAAGCACTCCATTGCACAGAGCACTAGAGCAATGATTGGGGAGAGAGAGAGAGAGAGAGAGAGAGAGAGTGAGAGAGAGAGGTGTGGTGGAGGAATTCTGGTTCAAACTGGTCTCTTCTTTATGAGACAAACAATAATCCTCTATCTATCTATCTATCTATCTATCTATCTATCAGTCACTAGTATAACTAAATGGACGACCTAAGTCCAGATGTTCCACATTGTATACTTCAATGGCAGTTTTAATGCTTAGACCCCTCTTTCTCATACCACACACTTTCCAAGCCATCCATTAATAGGCAAAACTCCATTTGCACTCCAGGAACATGCTCCTCATGGTCTCAGACTAAGTATGGTATTATGGCTAAAGACCTCACCGCTGCTTAGAATAGAATTTGCATGTGAACTCAGATATCTGGCTGTTTCCTTTGGCTGCGAAGCCTTGAGTAGGGGAGCTGGGGAATGATGATTTATCTTCATTTAACTGTGATTGATTGGATTACTTTGGACATCGGTGGTTATTGTGCAGTTATGTTATGGTGAGAATGAAATGTATACATTTACATATTGCGGCGCACTCCCATAGAAAATGGTTATTTACTTCGTTAGAAAAATTTGATGGATTACAGTGGAGTAAATGGCCAGATTGGAGGACAGTTGGCCAAAGTTGCAATGCCAAAACAAAGGCTGCATGACGTAAAATCATTTGTCATATTAATCTCTAGTAAAACTGGAAGTAGAGTGATAAATATGATTACCAAATACATATCACTCAAACTCCCTTTTACACTCCATAATCTAAAATCAAAGACATTTGTTACAAGGGGTGAGTGAAAACTCCTGCATTTTTCTGTCTGATATGCACTGCAGGCAATCAGATCTGCATGGCTTTAATATATTGCCAACTACATTGAGGTATTAACTATTTGGAGAGATCCTAGAGAGCATCCTCTGGCCTATTTAATGCAGTCAGCTGAAACTGGGAGGATGTTTTGAGCACAGTCTCACTCCTCCCTCTCACTCATTTGACTGTGTACAGTAGTAGTGTGTGGGAGTTGGGCTTGGCTGGCCGGCACAATCTCTCCAGGGTGCCAGTGAATAGTTGAGTGAGCTGGGGAGCCAGCTCTTGAGATAAATATATACCTCTTTCCATCTAGAGAATTACGAGGTCCCTCTGCTCTATTAGCAGGCGATTAAAAGCACCGCAGATGTTAACTGGAAAACCTTTATCGTGTACAATTTATTAACAGCCGACGTCTTGGATTATATTAATCTGAGAATTTGCAATGTGTAATTTGCTGTTGAAAACCAAAATCCATCAAGTGAAGCAATCAAAAAGCCAGTGGTTTGCTTACTATCATTTAAATACTCCTCTAAATCCCATATACGGTGTCAGAGGTCATTCTGATGTGGCAGCTTTATAGATTATTTAAGTATAGGGGGGAAAAAATGGCTGTCATATGTAAATATTATGATTATGTGTTTGAGGCTGTTATTTAGTGTGTTACAGAAGTTAAATAAGTGTTGTTACAAGTAAATTTCATCATTGGTCATGGTTTTGAAGCAGACTGTTGATATACAGTCAAACATCAGGGCACATTTAAGACATGGATAAATTCTGCAGACATTAAAATTGTGATTGTGGAATATGATTACTCCAAAACTTCCTGCTCACCCATGCTTTAGTTTGATGGAGCTGGCTGAATATAAACTCGCTGGTTAATGGGGGAGGGTGAGATAAGACTCTTTGAACGAGGAGTGAGTCATGTTTTAAGATTAAACGACATTCCCAGAGTGAGCAAAGTTAATGGAAGGAAGTAACCACGCCAGACATATTCAGGTGAATCGCATAAATGCCTGCTGGAAGCAAACACATTATGCATGAGAGGTCGCCCTCACAGCACCACTCTCATCCAGCCCTCAACACAACTCAACATGTCCACCTGCTGGCTGTTAGGGAGTCAGCCATGACGTCATCTTTTGGCACTTGGCTGAATAAACCGGCTTAATGATAATGTGATATAATAAAAGCAAAAGGTTTTGTGATAAAATTATGAGGAAAAAAAGCAAAACAGTGAATAAAACACTTAGAGTAAAAATTTTTTATTCAAAAGCTTCCCAGGTAGAATCCTGTCATATTTATCATAGCTTACAAACATCTGGTATACACAGAAAAAAGGGACAGACTGGATCACTGATTCACAGAGAAAACAGGATAACAAACTTTCATAACTTGGAAGAAAAAAAAATATTTCCAGCTTGATTGGCAACTACAAGTAAAGGAGGAGACAAAATGGGTCTCTACTTCTAACGACCATCATGTCCCCATCAAGGTCCTCAGTCAAACATGTTTGCAGTGCTCTGATTTGCACCAACATAGTTCAATTCTTGAGTGAGGAACCTGCTGTGCTCATAAGACAAAATTTCACAAAAACATTCCAGAGTGGAGGGGAAGGTGCTACAGGAAGGGGGGTGTATTTCCTAACTGGCTCTTACATATTAAGACTGTCGGTGGTGTAAAAAGGGATTAATTTACCTCACATTTAACATTATGTTCTGTTCTAACCCCCTTCCCTCACAACATTTGAATCAATTCATTACATTATAAAGAATTTGTATTCTAGTGTTTAGTGCAGTTTTTCCATGTAAAAACTAAAATCGCTTTATAACTTTTGAAGTGAACTTGCTGCTACTTGGTAGAGTATGACAATGTATTAGCTTCGATCACTTGAGTACACCATTTGAAATTGAGTTTCCATGTAAGAGTGCTACTTAATGCATTCAGTCTTTCCTGGCAGATGAATACTTTTTATGATTCAGTGATTGCAAAAGAAAGCAAAGAAAAACATGTAAGTATGCTTAGGACAATGCATATTCACATTCTTGGAAATCTACTTGTTATCGTCTGTTTATATACTTTTGGCCCAGTATATCATCAGTCCTGTGCATCATGCTTCAGCTTGTTCTCCCCACACCAGCTCCATATAGAATATGTAGTACAATTAGAAAGTATGTTGGGATGTTTTTTGGCATTGCACTTTTTGAGGCAATGTAGAACATATACACTGTCTTCAAAATATATGATAACAGAATAGTTCAATACACAAGGAATATAAATAGGACTACCAACTAGCATACACATACCCATTACATGCTCAGAAACTTTGCCTGAAGCTTCTGTTTTAACAACTCTGACATTCCCAAGCTCACAGTTGCCACATTTAGGGAATAGCACAAAATTGAAGCCAAAATTGGACATTTTCCTCTCAGTCAAAACATAGACAGGTTACAAACATCTCACACACACACATACACACACACACACACACACACACACACACACACACACACACACACACACACACACACGATGATTGTAAAAACATTATGGCATTGTGATTTCATCACTACACTTCTCTACTAACTATGTGGCTGGTAATTTTGGAGTGGAACTCAATGTGGAGAACAAGAGACGGGCTCATTATCTCTTCAGAGTTGCAGCAGTGATGCACAAGTCAAGTCTTGCTCCTGGTCCAGAGTATGTTAACCATTTTCACACTTACTCCACAATCTCAGAGAGATTTCATATTCAATTTTTCAGAAAATGATATTGAACAGCTAATGTCATGGTGAAAGGGTTTTGGTGTCCACGAATCTTTGAGCATCAGTGAACAGCAAAGACAAGCTCCAAACATGGCTGGGGCAAGGTCAGGACTGGCTGGTAAACAGGAAATGATACGGACATAAATAAAACTAAAATTAACAGTCAATTTCTTTCTATTAGGACAGCATCGACCAGCTACGCACAAACTGATATCATAAAACATCAATAAATAAATGGGACATTTCACTCAGTACGCTTCATTTTGGGAAGACCAATCTTCTGGTAAGGCTGGCGTAATTATTCTTACATTCATGAGAACAAGATCATTAACTGTCACTAGGTACCGCCTCATACCACCTTGTGGAAAGACCCACACTCAAGGCAGAGGGACACAAGACACATACTTGAACTGTTATACAATCAAGCTAAGGAAGGCACTGGGATTCTGCTTTACCACATTAGATGCGTTTGCTCTCAGTTTATCCATCTTGAAAAAGGTAAAAATCTAAAAATCTTCTGTTGGACATCAGTTGCTTTTGAAAAATAAAGTTGTTGAAAGACTTAGAAAATTCTTTTTTTTTTTTTTTTTTTTTTTTGCACCTTTGACTCATTATAGCAAGGATAGTTTACAAAAAGTAATTTGCTATAAAAAGGAAAAAGGAACTTCTTATGGCATTTTGGTTATCAAATAAACATTTGATTGACACTCTTTGTACTACATTTTGTAAGAACAAAAAGACATTATCTTTGTATGTTTTTGTGCCAACAAAAAAAGGTATTTCCAAGTCCTTATGGCCATCAAACCAAGTTTTGAAATGTTATGTTGAAATGCTTTCTACATCTGCTACAGCAGAAACTGCAGTGTGGCCCGGGGAGGAGGGATACAAAGAAACAAAAATAAATTAGTGCTTTGAGTTAACAAAAATTATCTGGAGAGAGAGAGATAGGACAAGAGAAAAGAAATTATTTATATGTGTATAAAAAAGATCAAATGATGGAGGTGGGTCACAGTGCTAGCCATTTGGACAGGGATGTGTCTGAGTACTAGAGGTGAAAGGACAGCGCTACATTGAACAGTGCCATCTTCCGTGGAAAACTACAGCACTTTGGGAAGTCTCTGTTGCCACACAGCCCTTGCCTCTGTTTACATGGCCAGGGTCACTGATTATCCAGTCTGCTGTACTTCACACCGCGGTTCCACGGTGATGCTCTCCATGACAACGGCAGCTGATAGTTCCGCGGGACTATCCCACTGACATTCTCCTCAAAGTACTGGAACAGTCGGTACCACCAGACCCGGGAGAAAGGGTTGCTCTGTGATGTTTCTTTCAATGACTGAAACAAAACAACACACAAAAACACAGTAAGATGGTTATCCAGGGCAATCACGTCCCAAGGCCTCTGATTTTTTTATTTTATTTTTTTTTTGTATCAGTTAAATAGAGAAAGACACACACACACACTGTCACTGGTTTCACAGAGTCAGCTGTGCTTCATCAATACTGATCCATTTAATGACAAATATGAGGAATCTATAATTTAAAATTGCAAAGAAGGAAAGATAGCATTGCTATATGAGTTATGATATCCAAGGAAAAACAGTTTGGATGGGTTCCTTTTATGTAATCATAATCAGTCAGATTTTCAAGACAAAAACTGTGAGGATCAATGGGAGGCAAAATCATGGAATAAAGCAAACATTAAGCCCAGCTACTTTCCTCAAAATCCAGCACAGTAACAAGCAAATTGTGCAATGCACTTGCACTCACCTGCTGGTTGGCCAGAGTGTGGTACCACCAGAAGAGGCGTGTAGTGATAAAGTATGCAACCACCACATCCACAGTGTAGTGGTCATGGGCCAGAAGGATGCAAAAAATCCCCACGGCACTCAGGATCCAACAGAACCAGTGGTACCACCAGAACCGCTTAGGGGAGTCTGCCAATTGAACACAACAACCAAGTTGGAGGAATATGTCAAAAAGATCCGAGTAATCCAAACTCAATTAACCCTGGGGAAGGGATTAATTTCGAAAGCTAAAACAAATAAACAAAAATGTTCAGTGGTCGGATATCCAGTATAATATGGTCCTTTAAAATGTTCAGGGGCTAGTGAGTTGTGCGGTCCATTCTCTTATCACGCTGCACTCCGTGGAATTATATTCATAATTGTTGGATACTATGTGGGCTTCAAAATTTCACATACAAGATTGTCAGAAACTCACTGTGACACTTGCACTTTGATATTAATAAAAGTTGTTCCCCCTTTCACCACTGGATGTCACTGCTGTATAAATGAGGCTTGTAGTCCAAAAACTAATGTAAGAGCAGTGCAATAACATCATGTGATAAAGCAGAGGAAAACATTGTTTGCACAAAATGTACACAAGAAATGTATCAGTCTCTACAGCTAGAACATGCAGGTCAAGTCCAGGCCTTTGGATCACCATGTTTAGTGGTAAAGCAAGTGTGTGTGCAAAGCAAAGAAGACAGAAAAGGAGCAACACTGAAGAATTATGGTCAGCAAAGCTGAAACCTTCATAAATGTTCAAAGTGACAGCAAATTGTGTAACACTTCCTGATAGGAAAGGATCTAAAGTTCAAAGTGTAAAGATCATTAGACATATCTGTGCATTTTCTCACAGGATTTCTTGGAGTATCACAGATATACACTGGCCTCTGTTTAACCAATGACTTGTGAGCCAATGATTGTGAACAGAGTTCAATTTCTCAACTGCTGAGCAGGCTGTTACAAGAAACCAGTGTACGCTATCTGATTAGCCCATGTTGAGACCAGCAGTGACTTCATAACTTATTAGGTAATGTTGGGAACTAAACAGCAAACACTGGTTTCTTGAAACATCCTGTAAGTAGATGACTGATGAACAAAACATCTGTGTACAGAAGATTTGTGATAACATATGCTGACATCTTCTTTGGTCACCAGTCATAGGCTGGTACATGATTCATTTCATATATGTATTTGGCCTCTATTGCCTTAGATTAAAGCATGACATCCTATGTATTGATAAATATTAATCTAGACCTCTGAACAGTAAAATGAGTTTTTTATGTAAAGGTGAGTGGTAAAACCTCTGCATAACTCTTAAGCCAATCAAACTCTACATGACAGGATGCAAGTGATGAAGTGAGACAAACAGGATGGTATATATGTATGTATATTGGAACTTACACTCCTTGATAAAGAGATAAGTTAGCGTTAACATAACGGTATGGCCACTATACAGATAATCTCCACACATAGTGTGTGATCCTGTGATGGATAGGCCCCCTCCAGCAATCATCTTCATTATTCTCCTCATCTGTGCCTCCCAGTTCCCAAGGAGCTGCAAGAAACATAACAATAAATTAGATCCTTTTTATACATATGGGTACTTATTTGTCTAATTTTCAGATTATAGAATATGTACATGTATTATATTTGCAGATAAAATGGTGGGTAACAGTAGGGCATTTAATCAGGCAGAAAAAGGACACGTTAACATGACAACTGAAAGGACTGCTTTTTGTTTGCACCACCAGATGCGTCATACAAGTAGGTGTGACTCAACATAGAATCACAATGGCACACAACAGAGGAAGAGATCTGGCATGGTGTGTACACCCTGGCAAGTAATCAGATCACACAGAATGGAGGAGGAAGGAGAGAGAAAGAAAGCAAACTCTCTGTTGCCACGTCTGCTTCACAAATGGCAGACCTGCATGCTCCCACTGTTGCTGCAAATGTTGCAGGCCCTTATGCCACAGAAGTGATTTGCAGACCTGTGGCTTTTTGACATGGGCTAGCGATAGCTATGGTGGTGGGGCTGAGAGCTGTTTGAAGGATCTTTTTCCTGTTTTGTTCTGGGGATTTAATCTATTGTGTATGAGTGAGTTCTCGGGTGCTTTGCAAAAAAAAAAAAAAAAACAAGGCTTCACAGATTACCCATTTTTAACCAAACAGGATGCAAACATTTCACTTCTGCTTGCTGACATAATTTCACGAGTGAGAGGTTACATAGCAGCTACACAGGTATAGTGTAACAATCGAAACTAAAACGCACAGCAATTCTCTCAACCAGTCAAAGCCGCAGTCACTCACACATGAAAAAACGGATACATGCAACTTATTTATCCTGATCACTGAAAAGAAATCCAAGTTATCAGAGTTACCAAAAGATGATGAGAACTCTTTTTTATGAGTTTATTTAGGTTTGTGCCAAGAGCAGCAAATATACGATTACCACACAAAGAACAACTACATTAATGTGTATAAAGGCAAGGAGCGTCTGCGCTTAACCAACATACAATAGTGAGAGTGACTAAGAACATCCATTATACCTTAGGAGAGCATTTGAAGTGCATCCCAGGAACAGGCAGAGTGGTGATGTACATGGTAACACACCGGTACAAGTACAGTGTTCCCACAATGAAGAAGAACCGCCTGCCTATAATTGACCTGGAAAGAAAAATGAGGGGGAAAATGAATTACATGATACTTTAATGACAGCAACTAAACATTTAGAATTCAGGTTGAAAGTAAACCAGGTTATAAGTGGTTAGAGTTTGCTCAAAGTACTACTGTGTAGTGTTCGGTTTGATTCAACTCTTATTCCTAAGATTCCCTTCCACATCTGATCAGTTGCTGTAGAGTGACACAGGAACTTGCAAAGCTCAAGTACAAGCATGAGCAACAGGAATAACAAAACAGCAGGGTGTATTTACAGCTGAATAACAAAATCAATAGATACATGATGAAAAACATGTATCCCACAAGCCAGCCTGTCGCACCTTATAAAATGGTAACCCTTGTTTCTACTAAAATGAGGAACGATGTGTTTTATTGCTTAACTCAACTTTATATCTTGATAGGAGAGATTGAGCTTGTTTTTTTTTTTTGTTTTTTTTTAAATCAAACTTCAAATATTAAACCACAAGAGGTAAAGTTTACCTGTATTTAAGCAGAGTCCACTGTATGATCCAGAGCCCCACCAGAAGCATGCCGTTTATTTCACAGATGGAGAAGGCCCACTCTACTCTGTCAAACAGGTCAAAGAACTTATCAGGCAGGGGTGGGGTGTGCTCCTTGGTTGGTACTCTCTCATGGACGACTGAAATTACAACAGTGGTGGTGACAAAGCACACCACCGCATAGATGAAAGCTACACCTGTCTTCCCCCACTCAGCAGGGAATCGCGAGCGTGCGTCCTCCATCGTTGGCATGGGGATGTGAACCATCTCCTTGAAGTTATTCCTCCCCAGGGAACCGTTCCTCTGGGGCTTGCTAGTCCCGTTGGGCAGCCCGCTGACATGCCCATTGGCATGACCGTTTTTGTGAGCCTCGATGTGGGTCTCTATTCGCAGTGTCTCCAATCGCTCCAACAACTGCTGCCCACCATCCGAAGACACCAGAGAGAGGGGCGGCATCTGGAAATCTGCCTCAGTGAGCCGCAGCAGAGTGGCACCGTCCATTTGTCGGAGGGCATCGCCGTACTCCTGCATCCCCTCTTCGCTCAACCAGTGGGAGACATCCTCTGCTGTCCATGCCCCCACCTTCTTCATCTTGGCCAGTAGGGAATGTGGGAAGTTAGTGGTGTCCTCGGACAAAAAGGGAGGGTGCGCAGGAGTCTTGGCTGTCTATGGGGCAGTGGTGAGTCCTCTCCAGGTGTGGCACATGGTGTTTCTGGAGCATTGAACAGGGGCACCCTGAGGGACCCCAGTCTCCCCTTGGAGTTATGGGGTGATAGAGCAAAAGGCAGCAGGGTCACGGTTGGGGGAGATAGCTAGAAGTGAAACGCAACACCCTCTTTTGGCCTCTTTCACCTCATCTGCTTCCTTGTACCCCTCAATCCTGTTAAAGAGGAAAAAGAAATGCTGAGACTCAAAATGTGATGATGATTACATTTTCACTTCCACAAATATACTGTGTAGGCTTGTCATGGTATCCATTTTTATCTCCACAAGGCAGCAAACTGGAGGGGATCATGCATTTGGTTATGTATGTGTGTGTGTGTATGTGTATGTGTGTGTGTGTGTGTGTGTGTGTGTGTGTGTGTGTGTGTGTGTCTGCACCTAATCTCACATACTACTGGGACTATCTGCCCAATATTTTTTGTGCATAGTTATAATTGTATGACCAAGGACCTCTTCTGATTGTAGTATGTATGTTCACAGGCTAAAATGACAGGTCACTTACCAGTGTATAAGCTATTTGTATAGGCCTACAGCTTGTAATGGTGAATTAAAAAAAAGCTAGCAGAAATTTTATAGCAAAGTTCACATCTATTTATGTATATACTGCAAATGATACCCTAGGAGCCAAAATGTGTATTCTGTGAATGAAAATGTGACCACAACACCCACAACACTTGCCTGTTTCTGAACTGCTGAAAATCACCATAGGATCCACTTAAGCTCCATTTCACCCACATAAAACATGGTATTAATTATTCACACCAGTCAAAAGCTTTTACAACAAGAACAACACTATAAGCACTAAATCGACCAGCACCTTTCCTTTCTTTGATCCATGCTGCTAATAGCAAAGGTAAAAGCAGGAAAACCTTTCAGTGGTAACATCCTGTGTGGATTAGCTGTTTTATACACAGATCCAAAGAGAAACTTTTGATGCAACATGAGACCGCTGCTTTCATGTAAAACTGACAGAATCAAGGCCACTGCTCTGCAGAAAGGAAAAAAAAGGGTGGCGCATTCCCTCTTCACTATACTGTCAACAATCTGAAAACTTAGGCTATCTAAAGTAGTTCTGAAAACCCAATGGAGGTTCTACTTCAAAACCAAAACCACTATTAATCACAGCATAGTCTGTAAACAAATTTCAAGGTGAACTGATAGCAAGCCTAAGTGATGGGAGGAGAAAACGACACACTCAGGCAGTGATTAATCACTAATTTCAGTAAAAACAGAAGAGACAGGGCCAAAGACAGAGATGAGTCTTAATTTGTGCAGTTTGATGTAATATACTGACAAGTTACTTCTCAAAAATTAAGCTTACTGACCATGTAATCCAGCTTACTACATCAATTTGTCATTCAAAACAACAAAAAATAGGTCTAAAATGTAATAAACTGAGTTCCTCTTCAAACTGTATAATTTTAAATCAAGCAGATACATATTAACCTACCCGTAATTCCATGGCTCTCACTTTCCAAACACTATGTCCTTTACTTCGTCTTGGATAGCACTGTACATCTCATCCAGTCTTCAAGCAACAGCAAGCAAAAGTATAGCATTAACAAGGAGATGAAATCACACACATCTGCTGTGTATCTGTGGTTTGTTTACAGAGTGCACAGTCAGTGATGGACACATGGCTTTGCTAGTGTTTGGAGGAGTGCTAGGAGGTTCAGTAGGGGGCCAAGCCCTGATCTAGTGGATCCAAGTGGATAGGAGGAAAGGGGGACGGTGGGAGGGAAAGAAGGAAGAACCCATAAATCAGAGTGGAGGTCAACGCTGAGGGCTGCATGGCCCCACCCGTCAAGAGGGCAATCAGCCAGCACAGTGTAGCTCAGGCCAGCAGCAGCTCAACACACTGACTGTCTGGCTGGCAGGGCAACAAACCCCACATCCCTACCTCACCTCAACTTAACTCAGCTCATAGCCGTGCCCATCTAGGCCAGCAGAACAAGGGCAAGCTAATGGGTTTTAAGCAAGGCCATCTAACGCTCTGAGAGCACCTGGCATCAGATTTATTCCTGCTGAGGTCTGGAGCACAATTTGACCCAATAACCCTGATTCCAATGTTTGATACAATCACTAAAGAATGTGAAGTGTGTGTTTAAAAAAAAAAATACATGGAATGAATACAAACAGATTACTGGAACAGCTTTACTCTGTGAGATCCCAGTGTGAAAAAATGCAAAAGGAACATACTATTTAGTAGAGATAAAGCAAAAGAAAAAGCCAGAAAACACTTACATGCATCTGTTAACAGTACACAATTGAGAAAGATCAGAGATTAGCTGTCACTGAGTCAGCTGTGTGCTGAGGACCTTTGCTCTATGAATCAGCTTAAAGGGAAACCAGTGTAGAAATAACCTCACACAACTCAACTCAGCTGGCCAGGGGAAAAACAAACCAATCCTTTATTTAGCCTAACCTGTATTTACCCAGGTGAGCCACCAGGGATTCCAGTGTGAGGAAGGCCTAGAAAGAAATACTCTTAGCACTTGGAGTACAGATACAACAATAAATTGCTTTTCGCTAGCCTTGAATTAATCCTCCATGAGCAAAAAAAACTCACACTAACAGCATGAGGCAGGCAGCTGTTTGCAGCTTACACATTAGCCCATATCATATCTTTGTTCATAGTGAGGGTAGTCTACCCTTAATGACTAAGCAGCAGGTTTTGCTTAAATGTTTCTGCCTCATTCAAAGCACACGTAAATCAGATTAGGCAAGGTCTGTGCCCAGTACTGACTGAGGGCAGAGAACTACAGAAACAGAGAGTAGGGGGTAGACAGGATGCAACTATATGAGCGTTACAAGGCCTCTTCATTTCCCTTCTTTGCCTACGGAAATGTGACAACAACACAGCACCCATAGGAACTGCACATCTGTCAAACTGTCAAGAGGACAGGGCTGTTAAGTGCAGCACTGCTGCAACACAAAGAGGTTTCTTCTTTCAGGGGCGAGATGCGTGTGTTTACTGAACAAGAAGTTCT